>NW_017306730.1:1141444-1160400 GCF_000935625.1 Nanorana parkeri
ATATATAGTTTTATTATTTGGTTATGTTTTATTATGATCAGAACAAAAATTGTAAATGTGCCTTTAGTTCTGAACTTTTTTTAACTTTAATATACACATACATATAGTGTACTCGTGCTTGTGTGTATGTATAGCCTTTCCTAGCACTTTTATTGAAAAATATTTTTGTCTAAACAACACACAAGTCAAAAAACCCTTGCAGTGACTTTTCCTTTTATCTGATGGCTCTGTCTGAGGTTTAATTTAGACAAAAGGAGACTGACGGAATACAGCTACTGAGGCGCTGCATGTTTACCTAGCCCACAGTGCTCTGGCAATCCTTAGTTATAGTTGTCTGATTGTATAGATGTAGTAGATTTCTGCAGATATAGTAAACACAGGTATAGTGAACATCAATTTAAAAGCCTACAAACTTAAAAAAAAAAAAAAATATCCAAAACCATAATTGTTTGTTTGATTGTTCCCATTTGAGTAACCCTCCTAATTTTCAGTGTTAAGTTCTAGTTAAAGCATATCTCTGTGTGGCCACCACTTTAATATGAGAGTTTAAAAAAAGCACTATCTTCCTTTCTTATAGGTAAGACCTTTAACAGATGAATCTTTTTCCCATCGTAAGAATCCACTTCAGCTGTGCGGGTCTCTTGGACAGTTTTTTAACAACCCATTATTAGCAGATGTGATCTTCCAAGTACAAGGTAATGTGCGACTTCTGCAGGAGGCATCACATTGTGTGTATTGTCCAGAAATATTCTTCTCTGCAGTGAAAATTGTCCACTTCCTTGTGTAGAAAATCAGAAAAAAAAATATACATTCATACAAAGGAGTAATGGTCGCACAAAATCCCCTGCATTAGGTAACAATCCTGTAAAGCAATAGAGCTAAGCTTTTCCTGGCATAACCTAGTAGTACAAGGCATCTTTCCCACCATACTGCAAGCCTCACTGGTGAAGTTTTGATAAGAAAGGGTATAACTAAAGCTATAGTATACAATGTGGCTACTACGGGGCTCAGCAGAAGGGACGTGAACACTGTGTGGCATTACAATGAATTAAGTAGGCAGCAATAGCATTTGGTTACAATTATTATTATTATACAGTTTGGTAACCACCCATAAAATTACTATAGAAGCAAATAGTACTTTGTCCCACCTGAAGGATTGCTTTTGGGACACAGAGCTAAGTTTTGCTAGGGGGCCCCATCACAAATAATTACACCTCTGGTGATAAGGAAAGTTAAATTCCTATATCACTTCAGCAGATAGTCAATATCTGAGTGATTCTGCAGATGCACAGGAAGAATTCTTGATCTGTATTTGCTTCACAGCTTCTTTCTTCTTACTTACAGTGCAATATAAAACAAGGGGGAGGCTGCGGAGATAGATTGCAGGCTATGACAATGTAAAACGCAGGCAGCAGTGAGATGATCTTGTTTAATACTACATGCACCAAGCTAATTCTGAGTTTATCTCCTCAGTACAATTCATGTTATGAATCCAGTATAAAAAATATTTTAGTTCTGATCCTACAGACTCCATTTTGCTACAAGATTATGCAGAAATTTATATTCACAGTCAATTAAAAGTGTGTTTTGAGCCTGTCACAGCACATTTTAGGTCCATGTGGTTGATTAAATCTCAGTATGATGAATTACCATTTCCTTTGTTCTTCACTATATATATAAAAATATGCCAATCACCCTTGGATGTCTGTAATTCCTTTCGTAATGGAGGTGGGTATGGCATTGCATAACGTTAATGTGAATGCCTTAAGAGTGGCTTTAAATCTGTCAAAAACATGTGCAATCACAATTTAACAGATTTGTTTGGTCCAACGAAGATATTTAGTAAACTTGGTTTGCACAGCAAAAATGAACAAGCCAGTACAATACAAGTTATGCACTTATCAAATCTGAAGGCATGCACTAAGATGTTCTGTAATGATAATCATTAATATTGTATGTTCCAATAGATTAAAACAACATATTTTATGTAGGTAAGTTTATCACAACATCATTGTGTGTACACTGAAGTGAGCAGAGATCTAACAAAATTACACTTGGTACCAGAAATAATGTCGAATTTTTTAGACCATTACATATTCTTAGATATGACTTTTCTTTCAGGTATATTTTGGTTTATCAGTGAGATTCGGTGTTTGAGTAGGAAGTCTGGTTTTCGTCCAGCAAAGAGCTATGGTCTTACTCTCTATAAACAGGGCTTCACATAAAAATAAATGAGTAAGGTGGCAGAAGCAAACATTTCCCAGCACATTCACCAGCCAGCCTGCAAAAAAACACTATCAGGGTTAATAAAGAGGTTTTAGTTGCACAATATGTGGAAGCCACATTGCCTCATCAAGGCCCCTCTGTGTAGTGTGGTCCTAATTCTAATCTATGTGTCACAGACTTACCCGGCGTGTCCCCGCGCTCCAGCGACGTGTCGTCTCGTGCGTGACGTCACGACGGCTCCTCCCACTGGTCGCGGCTACCAGGGTAAAGGGTCAGCTGGCTCGTCACTCAGCGTTCTCTTGTTGTGGAGAGTCGAGTGACGAACAGAGAACCTGCAGGACTTGAGAGCCGTAATTCAGCAGCATCCGAACACGCACAACCTACAGACAAGCCAGATTCCCCTGCTGCTGTGAGCTAAGAGCTACCCAAACACCTAACTGCAAGTATCGTGGGTCTCAGACCCAAGTGCCTCAGAGACTGCTGTGTGTTCTTGTGCTTGCTAATCTTGTCGATATCTGAACTGCTATCAAACTCTCATTTAAAGCCACAGTGTAATAGTTGAAGTGCATGAAATCTGTCTGTGATCCAATTGCCTATGCAGTTCCCCCTGCTCCTGTGCTTGCCAATAGTGCTGCTGTATGTGCTACCTGTTACCTTGCAAAATACCATAGATCAATAATCAAGTGCTTGCTATGCGTATCTGTCCTGCTCTTACCTGCATGTTCCATCACCGCTTGCTATAGCTGTCATTGTTTAGAGTGGACTGTGTATGTATGCATAGAGGTGGTTACTCTTTGCTGCTTAAAATACTGCCTAAGAACTCTGCTGTCATATATATTAACACCACAGTAGTTACAGGTTGGTGCTCCTGGCGGCAGGAGTGGGTTCTGTTAACCACTACTCACAGTGGCTATTCCACCTAGTTTGCTAATGAAGTAGATGATGAGTGCGGTCTCCTAACCGCCCTTGCTGTAATTGGGAGCCGCTCACGGACCTTCCTCCTAACCTCCTTAATCCCTACGAGTTCTGCAGCTGAGATCCTGATACACCTCCAGTCACCTGACTAGCCTTGACACTATGAGAGCCTCCATTTTGGAGCATTCATAGCAAAGGATGAATTGGGTGCATGTTTGCCAGGAGGTAGCCCAACCTCCTTAAAGGCACAGGGACACACCAGAAGCCCAGCCCATTCAATTGTTGAGTATGAAAGTAAACATTTATCTGATACGGCTCCAGATCAACTGTCCAAAGTCTACTCCCTGCTGAAAGCAGAGGCAGTAAGTGGATGGTAAATGACCCATTTTCTTTAGGCAAGTTGGTAAAATTTGGTGAATGAAATAGAGATGAGTCAGCTTATTAAAGTGTATTATATTTCAGCTTGCAATTTCTTATTTGTGTTGGCTTCATTAGTTTTCTTCTGTATACAATAAACTCCCCATTAACTGGTTTCTGGTTGCTTGAGAGTTACTATTAAAAATAGGTCTAACTAATGCCATACAATACCATAACATAAACTCTGTATTGACTTCATAATATTACTGAAATGCAGTAATCAAAAGCAAATTAAGACAAATAGACACACGATCGTTTCCAGGATAATACACGCCACAGAACAGTGAGTACAAAGAGGATTTGTTTTTTTAGTTAGATGAGAGTTCTGGTTAGTTGAATACCGGATAACAGAGAGATTACCTGTATATATAACTAGGGATGCACCGATACCGTTTTTTTGGTATCGAGTATGAGTGCTGGTATTTTTTTGTTTAGTACTCGCCGATACCGAGTACTGATATCGGCATCCCGTGGTAGCGTGGATCCGGCTTCGCGGCCAATCAGGAAACCGGCTTCACGCTCCCTCGCGACACTGCAAGGCACCCTGGCTTCCTGACCAATCAGCTTCCTGACCCAGCTGATTGGCTAGGAAGGCGGCTCCATGCTACCTCATGGCACTACCGGTCAGAGGGAATCTGCCTCTGCCGGATGTGCCGGTATCGGGGTAAGTATCGGAGCATTTGGGCCAGTACGAATACTCGCCGAAATGCTCAGTATCGACACTGATACCATAATATAACCATAAAGGCTGATTTATTTTAGATCTTTTGGATACCGTGAATATTATCTGCCCCATCGAGCTACAAAAAATGTAGGGAGGGGGGCGTGCCATTCACCAATAAATAATATACACACACACTAATCGGCCATAACATTATGACCACCCTCCGAATATTGAGTAGGTTCCCCTTTCACCGCCCAAACGGCTCTGACCTGTCAAATCACAAACCATGGTGTACTCCATAAAAGTAAAACAACTTTATTAAAAGAAGGTAAAAAACTCGAATAATACTTGCATTGAATGAGCATCCAGTGTTAATTTCCCATAGAAATCTTCTGCCCTCACTAGGGAGAGAGACACCAGTGCTCTTTGGATCTATCTTCATGTCTGTAGCGTCACTCACTGACACATCACTCAGCTCCAGGGAAGTTAACACAGTAGTCAACCTATCACTGACACTGTCACTGACACTGTCCTTCCCTCTGGAGGGGGGCTACTTTTGTTCACCATGGTCCCTGTGTGTGTTGTAAAGTAGCCACCACACTGAGCTCGCTCATGTGATGGATTACAAACTCATGTTTAGTTTACTTATTTGTATTGAAATTGAAGTCCATCACAGGAGCGAGCTTAGAGCTGTGGCTACTTTGCAACATACACAGGGACCATGGGGAACAAAAGTAGCCACCCTCCAGAAGTAAGGACAGTGTCAGCACCAATTCAGAGATGATTGGAGGATCTACAGCCGAGTGATACACACATAAGATACGTTTTTGTTAATAGTTAAGGTACGTGAATATATTTTTAAGATTTAACTCCCGAGTTTAGTGTCACTTTAAGTTTATGATTCTATCTATATGTTTTGCACAAATTGAAGCTTTTATATTTTAAAAGAAAGGACCTCTTCATCTTCTGTATATATCTGTAACTAGCAGGAAGAGCCGTCATGATCTTGCATTAGGTGTTAGTCTGCTACAGGTACCAGTAAGCATCATCATGTGTATGAGTTACGGTGTATTTTACTCTAGGATAATAGTGTGGTTTACATATTCACATTTAATCGCTAATCTGTATATTTTTTTTTTTTACCATAGATGCAAAAATCCCAGCGCACCGAGCAGTGCTGTCAGCTCGTTGTAATGTCATGTCTGCCATGTTCAGTGGAAGTTACTCTGAAGCCAATCAAATTCTTATTCCTATTCATGACATGCCCAAAGACACATTCCTTGCTTTTCTGGAATATATTTACAAAGATTCCTATTGCCCCGGTAAGCTGGATTTTTTGGGGATTTAATCATCTTCACTCTGTGGGTCTGATTCGTGAAAAGTGGAGGTGTTATAATTTCCTTTTCATAGTTCAGTTTAAAGAAAGAAACATACAACTTAAATTATTACAATGCCAACAGCTCTATCTTTCTTCTTTTTCCAGTTTCCATAAATCATTTGTGAAGGCAATATGACATTTAAACGGTCGCCATTAGTTACAGCAATTGTTTACCTTGAAAAATATTTGCATGCTAACTTCCTGTACCTGGAAGCCCCCATTGATATTGACTGACATATCTGCATATGTATTTACTGATTTGAGTTTTTTGGAAGATACATTTGTTATAGAGCAATCTATGAAACTAAAGATTGTACTACCAAGGAATCAGCCACAAGTCTGGCAAACACTGTCTACAGGCAATGATCCAAAAGATCCATTAGGAAGAAATAAACACAGCTTACCCCATGAATATGTCTTCTATGCCACATCTGGTCTACAGAAAACACTCCGTCTTGGAGCATCACAGCAATAGGATAAAGAAAAGATGCAGCTCATTGGCATAGTGGTTAGCACTTCTGCCTTGTAAGCTCATTGAGGGCAGGGATTGATGTGAATGTGCAACTATGTAAAGCTCTGCATAAATCATCAGCACTATATCAATACCAATAATTAGGGATGCAATGATACCAATACTCGTACTCGCCCAAATACTCCGATACCTTCCCCAATACCAGAACTTCCATTCAGAAGAAAATTTTCTCTGATCGGTAGTCCTGTAGGGGAACATTGAGCCGGCTTACTGGGCAATCATTAAGCCGGGTGGCGAGTAATGACCCGCCTCCCGGCTTCCTGATTGGCCGGGAAGCCAGCTGCATGCTGATTGGCTGGGAAGCCGGTTTCCCGACCAATCACAAACGAGCTGGCCAAACAACATGGAGTCGGCTTCCCGGGCAATCAGGAAGCTGGGCAGCATGTCATTACATGCCGCCCCGCTTCCTGATTGCCCGGGAAGCCGGTTCCATGCCAGTGGAAGCACCGGTATCGGTATTCGGTATCAGCGAGCACCAAAAGCAAAATATCGGTACTCAATACCGAAAAAACGATATCGGTGTATCCCTACCAATAATTAATAAAGATGGCCGGCACATGGAATTCTCACAAAATATTCCTGTTGATCCCAAATGCATCTGTAAAGTTAGCAACCGGTTCAATTGGCAACTGGTTGAGGTTGCTAACTTTACAGATGCATTTGGAATAAACAAGAATATTTTACCAGAATTCCGTGTGCTGGAAAATCTTTTATTTATCTGAATGATCCAAAAAATCTTACTGAAGCTCTTCAGTGCCAGCTCAATACAAAGTAATTTAAACTTGCTTTCTGTGATAAAAAAATATAATCTTATTAGATAAATAAATGGTTGTGATCTATTTGTGGTCCATAACCTTATTAAGGATTGCTAATTTTTGAAGCATTGCATTTATATATGGTTTGGTAAAATACCGTATATGGAGATATAGGAGTCATTATTTGCTCATTACATATGCCAACCTTGCTTGTTGCTTAGTAGTACTGTTGCTGGCCATTGAGATGGATACCTTCTATGGAAAATATCTGCCACTCATGAAAAGATTTGTGTGACCTTCCACCAGAATACTCATCCTCCCTCCCTCCCTTCCCGGGTGACATTGGTGCACATGCAGTGCTTTGATTCTTTACTCTTCTATATAGAATAGGGAAATCTCCATGTGCAACATTGAACACCTCTGCCTGCCATAAAGGTCAGAACATGTCTAATTACGTCAAGCCATTCCTTATAATTGGTAGCATCACATGGTAGGTCAGGCCTTTTCTGTCATAATCAAGCATACCTGAGTAGCCATTAAAAGAAACCTGTTAAAAAGAAATGGCCAAACTAAGCAATTGCTGTGAAGAAGGCACCTTTTAATGACTTTAATAACCTTTACTGCTCCTGTTCCAGCCCCAACCTGCATTGCAAACCCTGGGAAAATCTGTGCACCTCCAGATATGATGCACCCATGTGTGTGCCTCTTGCCCCCATACAAAGCAGCTCTCATTACCGAAGTGTTCAGTCAACAGAACCACATACAAGGGGGAGTAGGAGGCATGGCAGATTGCAGGCACCAACCAATTTGGGTTTCATCAGTATCTGGAAGGATCTTCAGAGGAGCTGCAATAGGGATTAGGGATGATGACAACAGTGGGGTTGGTTCGTACACAGTGTGGGGTTTATTTGGATTTTTTTTTAAATACTGGTTTACTTTAAAGCATATCTAAAACCCAAAATGTCTTATATAGGTGGTTTTACCAGTCCTTCAATGTGGTGGTTGCATTAAAGCTAAGAACTATCTTTTTAAGAACAGAAAAAAAACATGTTGATCCTGCCAGAAATACAGTGTCAGTCTCACTTCCTGGGCGCTGAAATGGAAGGAATCTTATCTTAACTTCCGTCTGTAAACTACTTATCCCATCAGCCTCAATTTAATGGAGAGGAACAAAGGTGATGCAATGGCTGCTCCCATTGATACAGTGGATAAGTGAGTGTAACTACCCAGGGACAGGAAGTGTGTTATTTGCAGGATTACCAGGTAAAAATAAAGGGAAAAAAGCCAGACAAAAGAAAACTAATGCAGCCAACTCATTAAAGGACTGGTAAGCTACAATCTATTTAATTTTTGCTTTTGGGTTTAGATGCGCTTTAATGTGCTACTAAATATAGCATGTGCCCGTTTTGTTATTTACCAACTAACCCCACGAAACCTCAGTAATGTAGTTGATCCTTAGTCTTGTGTGTCCTTGCTTTAGAATCTTGTACTGATCTTGGGAGGAGTTATGTAGAGCTAACTTGTCATTTCCAACTGCTGTGTTAGCTGCTGTGTCTCCTACGGTAAACTGTATTTCAACATGCATACAGCAGGTAGGTGGGTCATAGGTGTGATCTTTACAGTGATTGACAAGCTAGGTCAGATACTCCACAGCAGCCTCTGATCCTCTGATCATACACATGACCTCAATAAAGTAATCACATGCCAATCCAGAGCAGTGCAATGCAAAGGGCGACACTGCTGCCATTTCTATGGAGTTGAAGACCATGTCTGTTGTGACACTATTAAAGCAATCAGATGCTGGGATCTAAGGTACATAACGGACACTGCTTGCCGTGCTTCTACAAACAAGTACTTCTAGGGTTTAAGTATTACAGCTTTATTGCATAGTATCTTTTCATTTTTGACCATATTTCAGTTTTAAGCAGAGAATACTAATCACATGCCTGGTAATGCAGATGACCACTAGAGGGCAAATTTAGTAAAACTAAACATTTTGTCAAAAATTATGATTAAATAGTACAATTATTTTTTTTTTAAATGTACTTACTAAAAATATACTGGTTTTTTTTTTGGAGCTGTATATTTGCAAATGGGCAACATCAAACTATAAAGCAAAATATTCAAAATGGGTTCTACAGTTTTCATTATTATAACAAAAATGTATGCGTTCCTTGTTAATGTGGGATTCTTATAAAATGCAGTATGGACACCCCAGTTGTTATCTGATAAGTCCAAAATTAAGAACACTCATTAAGTTTATATTGTTTTGATGTGTTGCCATTTTTTTCTAGAAAATGACCAGATTATGTTTGTTTAAATCACAAGAAGTTTGAACTAGGATTTCATATGCAATCACTTTAGCCACCAATATTAATATATACAGCGTGTGTGTGTGTGTTCCATATCATCTTTCTTTGTTGGGATTCTGTTTCTCCAAGTAAAGGCTCAGGGTACTTTCACACCAGATGCAGTGCGTTCCCGTCTGATTCTGACCGGAACACACTGCTCACTTTTTTGTGGAGCAGGAGAGGGCGTGGCGGGCCATTGAAGTGAATGGCACTGTAGCCATGTCCTACGGCCGCAATGCGATCACCCGCACGGAATCGCAAGGCACATTGTGCTTGCGGTCCAGTGCGGTGCAATCAAAATAGTGCATGCAGCATTTTGATCGCAATGCACCGGACCGCAGGCACAATGTGCCGGGCAATCGCATTGCGGCCGGAGGGCGTGGCTACGGCACCATTCACTTAAATCGCCCGCCACGCCCCCTCATGCCCCACAAAAAAGTGAGCCGGCCGCAATGCGATGCAGTGCGTTCCGGCCAGAATAGGACTGGAACGCACTGCATCTGGTGTGAACTTACCCTTAGACATTTCATAGAATAGTTATGTTATATTCTGTTTCTGGTATGGTGTGCACCTGTAACTACACAATCATTAATTCCATGTCCTTTATTAGCTAGCATTCTACAAGCCATGTCACTGATGATTTGCTCTGAGATGTACCAGGTGTCTCGGCTACAACACGTATGTGAACATTACATCATCACTCAGCTCCAGAGCATGCCAAGCAGAGAGCTGTCATCGTCAAGCCTAAGTGTGGTCTCGCTACTTAAAAAGGCCAAGGTATTGTCTGATACTTCCTGCACATAACCAAATATATGACAATCCATAAAGAGGGTCAACTTACAATGTTAATAATTGGCTCTCAACACTGAATAGAAGAAAGAAGGATTATCAAAATATTTTTTCACTTTACAGTTATATGGGAAAACCATAATGGCTGCTCATTTCAGCTATCTTCTGGATTTCTAACAATAGTAAATATGAGATGATCAATATCCCTTTCATCTATTTTCAGCCAGATCAGGGACGAATGATCCTCTGGACTGTGCATAGCAGTAGACACCATGACCAAACAAACTCAGGGGCAATCACTATCTGGCAGTGTTGGTTATATGTGACCAACCATTACTGTTCCCTCTTCTCCCCAGAAATGTCCACATTCCATGCAATATGAAGATTTGCAGACAATCTGATGATACATGTTCATAAAAATATCTGTGAAAGAAGATGATACTGATATTATGTCCAACGGCATCAATGGTCAGCTCAGCATTCAATTTTTACCTGTATATTCATGCCTTCAAGACTATATCACCATCAAAAACTTTATTACATCATTAAACTCCTGCCAGAAATGATTTTATTTTGGACATCGGGTGCTAAAAGCTCAGCAAGGGTTAGAACCTGTTTCCAGTTTATATAGTTGCCTGTGTCCTCATTGTGGAGATTCCCTGAACCTTCTAAGTGGTCTTCAAGGCTGGATGTGAGGAGGAAAGTCAGACTCTGAATTCACATTTAGACATTCTAGCCCTTTCCCACTCTACCCAAAATTGTGAAAAGTTTTAATGGAGTCCTACTATATATGAGAAATGAGATTAAAATCTTGCACAGGAAACCACTAAGCTGTGTGACTCCATTTTCCATCTCAGCTGTAATACTTTTTCTGTATTGGAGGTGCACAGAAGTTGTTTGCTGTGATCTGCCATTCTGCATAGATGAATATACATTTAAACCTGTGAATCCAAAGTTATTGGATGGCTAGGTGTGATGTCTACGGGTAGCGCCCTCTAGATATCCTGCCGCACTCCTGACCGGTAAACGCCTTATAGAATGAGTGCTTAAATCCGAGAAGTAAAGTATGTAACTAGCACACCAAGGATCTGTGTCCAAAATGTCTTTATTGATGTTCGTGCATTTTGTGAAGTAAATAGCAACATTTCTGCGTGGCCTCGAAACGTTGCTATTTAGTCGACAAAATGCACAAACGTCAGTAAAGTGGTTTTGGACACAGATCTTTGGTGTGCTGGTGACATACTTTACGTCAATGGGTACTACAACACAAATGTTGGTACACTTTCAGTATTAGGAAAGAGCGACACAAGCAATTTTTAGCAGCCCAATCACATTATTAAATTGCTAGCAATTCTTCTCTAAAAGTTGTGATAAATGGCTAAACAGAAGGATCAATGGCTCACTATTGTGTAAGCTAAAGCATGCTTTAGCAGTTTAAATCTATTGGATCTCCTGAAGGGTATTTGCTGCTTTGTGGGGTTGTGACAGGTTTTCCTCTCTTCCTGTATTGTCTGTTGCATAAAATGGAGCGTGAGAGAAAATCTGCAACAGGGACTAAAGCTGGCCATACGCTGTCATAGGCTGAGCGAAGAAAAAAAATAAACACTCATCCATCCACACTAAACAGTGTGGATGGATGAATCTCCTGCTGTGTTCTTTGTATTCTGATGGCAGTGTGCGTGCCACTGAGAATATCCAAACATTAGCAGCTGCTGATTGCTTGCTGTCACTGTTCACACAGAATTTTTCATCCAGCTCCTTAGATTTTCTGATCGAAGGATGTGAGACAAAAGGGTGCCAACCGGGGGGCCCCCACTGTGCAATATTCACCCAGTGTATGGCCAGCTTTAGACTGAAACAAAATCAAAGAGAGTTTCTATCCTTCTTTACAGTATAGGAAGTGAGAGTAAACTTTGTTGAATGGAGGTTCTAACCCTTCAAAACTTCTTCAAAACGAATAAAATTTTTGGCTGAACCTTAACTGCGCATTATCTCACTAATGCTCCAATTGACTGTGATTGATACATACTACCCTTAGCAATTAATCGCTAGTGATTTTAGTAGCACGATCGAGCTACAAAAAATTGTCCTTTATAACTTATACATTAGATTTATGGTTCAGGTTAAGAAGTTGGTTCCTTTTCAGGATTAGGTTTAGGTTAAGGTTAAATTCCGTGGATAGATAGAGGTAAGTTTAGGGTTTAGTCTAAGGGTTAGGTTAAGCTTTAGTGACATGTTTAGGAGTTGAGGTAGATTAATGGCCAGAGGTCAGGTTAAAGTTGTATTATTAAATATTCAAGAATAAAAAATTCAGCTATAATTTTTTGTTTTGTTTTTGTAGTTAGACCATGCCAAATGTATACGGCAACAAATGTCAAATTAAAACATTTAATATTTCTTGACCGAGACAATGAATTTTAAACAAAAAGCTCAAAGAAGGGCATTTGCAAAGGCAGTGACTGTAGCCAGTCAGCTGTAGTCAGTGTTCAGGTATTCTGACAACAGCAAATCTGGCAGGGGGGATTCACTGGATGGGGTGATCACAGAGCTGAATGGAAAAAAACGCATGATTACTACGATTAGCCTTCATACCTGGCACTTTGCCATACTAATTGCACCTAACTTTTACAATCTTGCACAGTGTTGAAAGACATACTTTAGGTTCATGGGATACTTATGAGAATGCTGCATTAAATAATCATTGGGTACTCTGACACCTAATCAAGTAGCCTCCTGCTTCTATGAGAAAGACTGCACGCAGTCATAAGCTCCAGAAACATTACCTTAGCTCTGGTGGAAGAAGGGTCACCATCGGACATGACTACTGTATCTTAAAATGAAAAATATGCATATACCATATATTCATGATATACTGTGTTCTATTCATTACTCTTTTCCCTGTTTTGCAGTTTTATAACTCTGAAAGCCTGTACACGTGGCTGCTCTATTTTATTGCTGCACACTATTTAATCTTCAGTCAGAAGTTGGATTTTCAAGATCTTTCAGGTACTTTATCCTTTACGTAAGGAAAGTTTAAAATTAACTCCATTACAAAAACTAGAGGCCACCACCTAAAATTGGTGGAAAAAAAATTCCAGCACAAGGGGCGAAGGGGGTTCTTCACAGTAAGATCAGTTAGGGTCTGGAACTCACTGCCACAGACAGTGATTTCAGCAAAGAATGTGGAATTGTTCAAGAAACTTTTGGACGATTTCTTAAGGGACCGTAATATACAGGGGTACAGGTACTCCTAGAATGAGATCCTAATAGGTTGGACTTGATGGACTAATGTCTTTATTCAACCTCAAATACTATGTAACTATGTAACTATGTAATGTATGTGCAAATACTGAAAGTGTCCACTATAACACAGAATCAAACAAATGCAAACAAATAGTTGAGGAGTATCTGCTTCAAAATCTGATTTGACTGCGTAGGTCATATTTTGTGGGTCATTTAGTCATTAGGTAGTAAAGGCCAGTACCTGGAGTTTGGGGACTGGTTACACAAGAGAAAGCTTACATCCTACTGAAAGTTGCCATGGCAGATGAAATCTTTCACTAGGATGCTCTCCATTAGCACCCCTGAATACCAGTAGGTAGAAGCTTCACGTTCCAGGGCCACACCCCTGCTCCATTGTGAGCCACCCAGAATACTTCCTCTGTCAGTAGACACAACCTTACTAGAATAGAGGCTTATCTCCACTCCATTAGTGCCTCTTTGGGTCAGATAGAAAAAAACAACCCATTCTCTTTCTTTCTGAGCACTTTGTGGGGGTAGACAACTACTCCCTTTAGTAGAACATCAGATCCGGTTGTGCCTAAGCCCAAGTTCTCCTCTTCTTCTTCCCGGACCTTGACCGAGGCTATGCACACATTTTCCTTTAGCCTTTGCCAACACCTTTCCCTTGTAATTGCCCACATTATCTTTAGACAGGTAATTTTTATGGTGCAAAAGCAGTAAGTTGAGTCCACACAGTTGTGTTTATAAAACGTATAAACTGGGTTTACAACCTTAGGGTTATGGTGCTATAGCAACAACAGGAATAGTCTGGCTTTAGTTTGTTCATTTTGCACAGAGTATTAGAAACTCTCCCTACATGCCTTGATTCCTTAGAGGATAAATAATACGAAGAAAAACACATGGGGAACTCCTTAAGGGAGATTAGTGAAATATCTATACCAGTGTTGTTCCTTTGTATAAGGACTTTCTGCTGACCTGACTCCCCCTTACCAAGTGCCTATATCACACGCCCTCAGGCTGTATTCTCACCTGAGCACTTACAGATTTTGTAGTGCTTTTATTTGTGCGTTTTTTCAGGCTGCAGCTTTTTTTGTTTTAGCCAATGAAAAGCTATGTACTAGGAGAAGGAGATGGTTGTTTAGCCTTAAAAAACATTTTCAAGTGTATTTAGGTGATTTTCTGGCACTTCCATTAAAGTATGTGGGGCCAAAATTGCCCCATTTTGCTGCCAAAGTAGCGCATGTACCCAATTTTGAGTTGTTGGACATTTAGATGTTTTAGGCTTCAAGCTACAAAACCTTCAACTGTGAATCAAGGTTCACACTCGCAAATAAAATGATCTTTATGTGTAGTTGTAAAGTGAACACAGGAAGTGCAGGGTCAAAGGGCTGTCCTTAGTGATCATGCCTTGTTAGAGATGTGTAAATGTTAATGCCCCATACTCCAGGTGCTACTTTTTTCCCATAAAACATATAAATATATATTTTAAAAAAATAGAAAAAATCTGGGTCTTGTTTATAAGCAGAACCACCATTGTGAACTGTACATTACATTGACTGCTTTTACTTTTACACCACCCACCGTGGGACTACATGTTGCCTACGGTTATTACTAGAGAAAAAAATGTCAGGCCAAAACTGAAACCAAAAATGTATTTTTTTAAAATTTTGTATTTTTATTTATTTTTTATAAACGTTTTAATTTTTATTTTTTTTAATTAAATCATTTTATTTAATAAAGGGCTTTGGGGGAATACTAAGGGTCTAAACAGACCCCCGATATTTCCCTTTTAAAATAGAAAAGAGATTGAGGGCACAAAGTCCTCAATCTCTTTTTCTGCAGCCCCTGTTATAAGTAAACAGGAATCCTCTGTGAGTGTTCCTGTTTATTCATAACGTGTGGACATAGTGGGTTTACTATAACCACAATCATGAATGAACAGGAAGTGATATAGATCGCTTCCAATTCATTTATAATTGGGGACACAGTAAACATACTCTGCCCTCAATTTTTTACAAACACTCAGTGATCACTGATCGCTGAGTGTTTGTATTCACTTTCCATCCTGGATCGGCTGTCACAGGAGGCCGAACGAGCAGTGCGGGGAGCAGAGTCGCTGGCCGCTCACAGCGCTCTCCTCCCGCATCGCTCGGCCTCCTGTGACAGCCTCTCTCCTCCCTGCTGGGGCACAGAGCAGCGCCCAGTGGGGAGGAGAGAAAGCACTGCAATTTTAGCCCAAAAAATTAAACTTTCGGCACTTTGCCAAAAGTGCCATTTTCGTCCGATACATTTTGGGGGCCGAAATATCGGTGCATCCGTAGTTCTTACTGGTTTACTTTACTTTAAAGTGCCACCATATAATGCAGCACCATACTGTAACTCTCATTTGTAACTCTTCATTTGCCTGAAAATGTTCAAAAGTGAGCAGGCAACACAAAATAAAAAGTTGTAGGTGTTTGTTAGACCTCTTACTATTCTGTCCTGGCATTTGGCTTAGTGTCATGATAAATGCAGTAGATATATGCAAAAAGTTTTTGTTTTTTTTAAACGCTTTAAAAGAGGTTTAAACTTACCTGTGTCTTCTCTACGCGCTCCCGTCCAACGGGGGCGGGCACATGCGCAGTTCAGATTTTCGGCCGGGAGACGAGGAGAGACACAAGGTAAGTCTATGGACGCATGCACCCGCATGCAGACACCGTGGGACAGGAAGTGCCAGCAAGGACAGAGGAGTCAGCGCTGGATCGGAGACCCGCAGCAGTGCTGGAGAGACAGATTAAAACCACAGGAAAGAAGAAGATCGGATTAAGAAACATCATTTAAGGTAAGTTTTTTTTTGTCCATAAAAATAGAGCTGCAGCTAACGATTATTTTCAAAATCGATTAGTTAGCCGATTATTAAGTTCAATTAATCGGATAAAAAATAAAATACATTTTAAAAAATGGCTCCACTGATGGGACTGCTAGTTTGTATTGAGATTGTAGTCCATCACAGGAGCAAGCTTGGAGCGGTGGAAGTAAAAAAGAAAAAAAAAAGTGTGGTGTGCAATATAGTGAAATGAAAAGTGTAAAATTATACAGCAATGATGAAGAATGGCATCGGCTATAGAGGACTACAAAACCCAGCAATAGTACATTATACAGCGCAATGCGGAATACCACCAGCTATAGAGGACTACATAACCCTGCAGTAGTACATTATACAGCGCAATGCGGAATACCACCAGCTATAGAGGAATACAACAAATCACAGCAATAGTACATTATAGCTGGCGGTATTCTGCATTGCACTGTATAATGTACTATTGCTGGGTTTTGTAGTCCTCTATAGCCGGTGCCATTCTGTAGTGTGCTGTATAATGCATTATTGCTGGGATTTGTAGTCTTCTATACAGCGCAATGCAGAATACCACCAGCTATAGAGGACTACAAAACCCAGCCATAGTACATTATACAGTGCAATGCAGAATACCGCCAGCGATAATGTACTATTGCTGTGATTTGTTGTATTCCGCTATAGCTGGTGGTATTCCGCATTGCGCTGTATAGAAGACTACAAATCCCAGCAATAATGCATTATACAGCACACTACAGAATGGCACCGGCTATAGAGGACTACAAATCCCACTATCCCAGCAATACATTATAGAGCACCATGTGGGGGAAAGTGCAGGCTTACCTGAGCAGTCTTCCAGCAACTTGTTTCTGAGATCGGGCCTGTCTATCGGCGGCTGTCATCTGCCCACACCTGCTTCTCTTTACTTCTCCCCGCGTCCCTGTGCCGATCGTGGATGTGGGCAGGCGGTGAGCATGAGGCGGGGAGGAGGTGCGGCGTGTGCAGCGTTGATGTGGCCCGGTGGGTCTGGCAGCGCCGAGCATGAGGTGGGGAGGAAGTGTGGCGCGCAGCGTGTGTGAAGCCGTGAACAGGACCAACCAATCGGAAGCAGATTAATCAATGATTGAAAAAGTTGACAACTTTTTCAATCATCGATTATGTCAATTTAGTTGTTGCAGCCCTACATAAAAATAAGAAACATCTGAGGGACTGTGAGATGAGTGACCCCTTGGGGAAACCCAACTCAACAAAGGTTCTTACTCTATCAGATTAGAAATGGCCATGCCTCATTCCATTTGTCATCTTTCTTAATGATAGACTTGCCCATGTAAACATTCTGTAAACATTCTGAGACTTAATAGTTTTTTTTTCCTTTTTCATGCAGCTGAAGAACTGGAGTTTGTAGAAAAACACAGGTGGCCTTCACACTTCTACTTGAATCAGCTTGCAGAATATAGAAGATATATCCACTCCCCGAAACACAGATGTGTTGTCTTGTGAATAGAGCATGCCATGTATCCAGCACTCATTTATTCAGGTCAAATCAGTTTTTTATATATTTATTTTTGCTATGGCCTTTAACATTTACCTTTAGTTATGATGGGATATTCCTCAATCAATTTACTATGCTAAGCTGTAGTGAATTAATAAAATTATAACTGCTGATCTTCTGCTTATTGCTACTGTTTGTATTAAAGAAAGCAAATACCGTTCTGTAAAACATTGAGGGGAATTTATCAAAACTGGAGCAGACAACATCTAGAGTAGCTGTGCACAGCAACCAATCAGCTTCTCTCTGTCACTTTCAAATCTTAACTGAACAAACTGAAGAGAGAAGCCAATTGGTTGCCCTGGGCAGCTGCTCCAGATTTTGTCTGCTCCAGTTTTGATAAATTCCCCGCATTGTTTTTAATTGTCTAGAAGATGACAAGTTATGTTAATGGGCCAAAAATGGCAGATGGTTTTCTTACCCCTTTTTGTTAATGTAGGGCATCTTCCTTGTCTCGCACATTATACCGACTTCTTCCTGAATTATACATTAAATTGCCTGCTTTTTAAAGCGTATACCTAAATTTAAATATACATCTTAACAGCCCTTAGTTTGAGTGGCTGCATTAATTATTTTTTTTCCCGCCATTTTCACCTGGTTATTCTGCCAGGAGTAACACACTTCCTGTCCTAGAGTGACAATGCTCACTCACTGTACTGTATTAGCACAACAGACACTGGACAGGACTTGAGACACCTCCTCCTCTCCATAACACTGGGGTGGGGCTCTGTAGTCCTCAGGAAGAACTGGGAACAATAGTAACGGATAATAGTCAGCAGTGGCAGAGAGCTCAATAAGTTTTCATTTGACAGGATTTCTTGCAAGATCAACAGGTAATTTTTTTTGCACTTCTCAAACAGAACAAAAATCAAATCTAACAAAATTCTTTCTATTGGATATTTAGCAGACTAAAGGAACGAAATAAGAGAAGTTTATTGTTGTGGTTCACATACCCTGTCATGTAGGAAAGCATACATGAGAAGACCCGGAAGAAGCAACCAGTCGCATGACCCATGCCACAATGAAGTGAAGTCCGGGAGCAGTGAAACAAAGCCATTCAATGAGTCACTGCCACAGAATTGGCTTACATCAGCTGGCTTTCTGACAGAGTCCATTTGGGTACCTAAACATTAGATGTTTAGGTACCCAGTGCCGCCCATGGATTTGACCTCTGCCTAGAAGTACTTTTATACTTAAACTTATCCCCAGCCATTTGTTTTTGATGGAACAACTGACAGGTTAGATTATCTTGACTAACAGCTCCTGTTGAGATACAGGGGCTGCGGGTGTTACCGATAGTGCTG
>NW_017306730.1:1160597-1179162 GCF_000935625.1 Nanorana parkeri
GGGGGGGGGGGGGGGGCTTTACAGTGGGAAGCCAATGGGCGGCTGTATTAGAGCCATACTGCCAGCGACTCTCTGAGTGGTCCTGCGCAGCTCACTGAGGTCATTAGTTGTCAGGAGCTTGGCGGGATGCCAACCAGATGACATCAACCGATTACTTCAGTGAGTAGGGCGGGAAGCCAGACAGAGTTTCACAGGTTGCTAGGAGCTCTTAGCTGTCTCAGTATAGGGGTGGCCCTGACTCTTATGCACCAATTGTTCAGAAAAAAATATTGTTGGGTAGTCAAATCATCCGACAGCCAATTTTTAGATCTAAGGCCAGCCATAAATTATTACTATCTAAACACTGCTGATATAAGCTACTTGCTTAAAGGATAACTCTTCAGTTCAACAAAAACTATAAATCAGAATCTTAGACTGCCTTGAAAACTGACACAAGCAACAACACCTTTGCATTTCAAAGCCAGCATGTAGTGTCTGAAACCTGCAGACTAGTGATTGGGGGGGTCTATCTCAGACTGGTCTTATTTTCTATGAGCCAACCTGAGGCAAATACTTGTCTACAGTTTATGGACAGAGTGGGGCAATCATCATAGAGGGCAGGCCATGCAGTCCAAAGTGTTCCATTGCTGGGGTGGACAAAGCAATTATTTTATTTTTTTGTGTACTTGAAGAGTTATCCTTTAAAATATATGGAATGGAATGTATTTTTTGTGGGGCATAGGAATTGCATTTACTAAATCTTTTCTTAGTTGACTTAGTAACTTGTTTTGTAAATTACATTAAGATCCATAAATTACTGGTAATTCACAATGGGCTTATTCAGTTAAAACATGAAGGCAGTAAGGAACAATACCAGAACAACCATGTCCCAGAACTAGAATCCTTGAACTCTGCCTTTAGCAGCATTCATTCTTGTAGACTGCTATGGGTTATTGTATTTTGCACTGTTAGGGGATATATACCCAGAAATTGTCACTTCATTTATTTTTATATTGTTATGGTTTACATATGTCTCATTCAGAAGACCTGACTTTCTTAAACTCATTAAAAAAAAAGTGAGCATAAACTACATTAAACTTGTCATGGAGTTTAGTAGACCCTCTGTGTCACCAGCGGTGACAAGTGGGCAACAGATGGGCCAAATGCAGAAGGAATACAATGACCAGGAGGAGCAAAGTCCATATTAAGACAAACAGACATTGAAAAGAACCTTTTCTAGGAGTCTATTTAAGCCCTCCTAATTAGGGCAGTTGTGCACTGGAGCATGACCTGAACTGCAATGCGGAGTAGCGACCCTGTAGGTGGCAGAGGATCGATGCTGACTATTACAAAATCTGTACAGCTATAGCTAGTACCAAAGTATTCACTGGTCCAGAGCAAGTGTGTAGAGCAGGTGTTCTGGTTTACCTTGCTGTAAATCATTGACTATTAAGGTGGCCATACACTGTACAACCATCGCAAGACCTTAGTCTTGCGATGGTTGTAAAGTGATTAAAAAAAACATACGATCTGCCCATCTTGGACACGCAGATCGTACTCTCGATCATCGCAAGGCCGCCCCCGTTCAAACCAGCCGAAAATCGTACGATTCTCGGGTGGTTTTCTAGCATGCGCCTTAGACAAAAGACGTGCGACCGTACAGTAGAAACGGTTGCACGTCTTCGTTCACACTGCTCGATTCTCGTACGATAGCGGGATTTCCCCGCGATTCTCGTACGAGAATCGAGCAGTGTATGGGCACCTTTAAAGCCATAGAACTGAAATTTTCAGGACAGCAGTGGTAGCCTCCATATTTCTCTTGGTGCTGGTTTTATTAATATCCAGCTTATATAAAACAATATACCACAGAGATGTCACAAATGGAAACATGTTTATTACATATTCATGTAACGCTCCAAATACATCTTCATGTCGGCAGTCAATAAATGGTACTGTAAAACATGAAGGGTGCGCTGGCTCCTAGAAGTTTTCTTTCTGCTCGTACATATGTCTGTGAAATGGAAAAAATGACAGTTTTGAGTATATAGAAATTGTTATGTTTAAAGCTTTTTCATACCATACACTTCCCGCACAAATGAGCAATACAGCCAAATTATCAGAGGCACAAAATAACTGTTGTGACAAATATAACACAACTCATACCGGTTTTAAAAGAATGTATCAAAATAGAAGAACCTGATAGGACAAACATAGCAGCTGCCAATGCGGATTAATTTTTTAAAGTGCAAGCCCTAGGACTATCATCCTTATCCTTTTTTCACTGTGTATTGAGGAACAAACCTGGAGCAAGTACAATATGCTTGTTGTAGGTTAGTGATACCCCAGCTGGTGAAGGAATGATGGGGATTAGAACCTTGGAGCCATCATCAAAGACAAGGTAGCAAAGGCATCTTCCTTGTTTCCTTCCTCACAGGTCCCTTTAGAGTAAAGCTGGATTCAGACCCTTGTGATTTGTTACCATGCATTGCATCAGGACAGCATATTTATTTGTGGTGTGCTAAAAGGCAGGTCTGTTGGGATGCCATTCAAAATTGACGCAGCACAAAGGTGCGATTCCAGCCTTAGAGGTTAAGCATCTGCTTCTACTATACTGTATACATTTAAAGTGTAATCCAATTTTGTTAGCTGTTGGTAAGTGAACTGGTGACTTTGGGGTCCATTCATAACAGATAGGGGACATCAATGGACACAGCAGTGCTTTCTCCACAATGTGCCTGATTTTACAAGCCATTCATAAAATGCAGGTCATGGTGTGGAGCCTGCGATGTCCCAAATGTGTCCCTGAATTTTTTAGCTCTTCAGCTGTGCCTGGTTTTTAACACTAACGACTTCCCTAAAATACTTCTTTCTACAATTCAGTCATGTTTTTAATCACCTGTTAATACTTTTTATACAATGTTTAGTAAACAGAAATATCTACAAATGCAGACCAGTTCAGATTTAATAAACAGTCCTGGAATATGTGGTGTCCTGTGGTTCTTGTAGCTAAAAAAAAACAGCGAAAAATACATCCGTATTTATTAAATCCCACCATGCTCCCTTAAGCCTAAACATGGCAGTGAAATACCTTGGTATGGGGTTGGGCCTTTTCATTCCTTGTCAATCAATTTATTTACTGTACTGTTTTATTTTGGTGTGCTCTCACCTGTGGGTTGCATTTTAGATCTTGGTTTTTGTGCGACTGCATAACTTTCCTGATTGGTATCCATGTGCAACTGCACCAGATTCTGTCTGCTCCAGTTTTGGTAAATCCACCCCATGATGTTTTTCAACACACGCAAAGGGTTTATAGCTTCAGTTTGAAGGATATATGCATATATTTTTCTGTTAGTGTTTTTCTCCCTTCACATCTTCTACCCTTTCCACCGCCCCCTGCTATATGTGGTACCTGGCGGTTGTATTCCCTTTTACGCATACTTTCAGATGTCTCCTATGGTCGTTCGTTATATCCATTGGCTGCGCTTTTGAGTGCCTTTTGTGCAGTGATGTCACACACGTGCGATTTTTCATTTCCCTCAGTATACACCTGACTGACTCGGCTGTGACATTACTACTGAGCAGTGTACTCGTTTCGTCAGTGTTGGTGGATTTTCCCCTGTTTGGTTTGCTTTTATACTTCACATTATGGCCTCAGTGGGTCCCAATATTGAGAGAGAGAGAGAGAGAGAGAGAGAGGGAGAGAGAGAGAGAGAAGAGGAGAAACTTTTGGTGAGGAACAATTGCATGCCATGATGGATGAGACTGTCAGCAGGACTGTTTCCAAGGCTATGAAATCTGCCATGGCAGTTATACAAGAGAATACTACTAAATCTATTTCTCTCGCCATGTCACACACTCAGGAGATTAGGAGTGAGAGGGCGTCTGATATTTTTTGGTCTGCTGAGGACTTAGATGGGGAATTCAATAAAGGCTGGAAGAAGACTGGTAAAGCCACCCAGAAAAGGACACTTGTTTCCGATCATTCCCCTCATTTGATAAAACGTAAAGGGGTTGACCCTAAGGAGAGAGAGAGGAGGAATGTTTGACTGGAAAGTATGCTGAAAAGCCACAATTTGGAACCTTTGCTCGCAGGGATATTAGTCGGGTTCAGAAAATAATCAGGAGAAGGAAACCAGATTAATTTGATACTTTCTCTAGCACCCAGTATAGTTCAGAGGTGCTTTCTAAAGTAATTTCTGAGGAAGATTCTAAAAGGTGATATTGAGTTGTTCAAGGACAATAAAAGGTAAAGGGAAATCTATTTTCAGTCCAGATAATATCAAGCATCCCAGATCCTCTGAGTGGTTCCCTATTTCTCACGTGGCTAAGTACTTAGAACTCTGGATTAGAAAACCTCAAACATTCGGCCAGGAATAAAATGAGGGCCGAATGCCCTAGACCCACCCTTGCTCATGATGTGGCAGCTACTCTAGATTTGGACGATACAATTTCACAGTTCATTCAAAAACCCTCTTAAGGGTTAAGATAAGTCTCTAGGGGCATGTCAGGATAAACTATTAGATATAGTGGGTCCATTAGCAATTCAATCCAATACACTTGTGGGTACAAAGGTTTTGCGAGGATGGATTCAGAGGGCCATATGTTTTTTGGAAAATGCCAATGTGGCGCTTACAAGTGAGAGGCACAGAGGCGTCCTAATGAAGATTGATCCCCAACTTTCTAATATTGCCTGTAATTAACCAGGCCCATCGGCCGAGGGTAAATTATTTGAGGAATCATTTCTCAAGGAAGTAATCAAATATGTTGGAGTGTTTTCCTCTTTGATCAAGGAACGTACATCCTTAAATAAGGATTATAACCCTAAGGTTTTTGCAGGGGATAGCAAAGGTTGGGGCTGTTTTCTCAGTCAGCTCAAGTGTCCTTTTCAACCCCAGCCTTCATCATGGGACCCATGACAACCCTCTCCTTTTTTTTTCCCACGCCGAGGAAGACGCTGGAGAGTGAAGCACCACAGAGGCAACAGACGGTCCAGACCCGTATCAGGTAATACATTACATTCCCATTTTCTTCCCCTGTAAAGCAAGGGGGCAGATTTTACATTTGGGAACTGTAAGCGGTTACAAAATAGAGTTTAATTCTCCTCCCGGATTAAATCAATATCCATGCACCATGACTTTCAACACTCAGAGTCAGTTTTTAATAGAGACAGAAATTACAAATCTTTTGCAAGAAGGAGCTATCATAGAGGTTCCATGGGACACTCCGGGGTTTATCCGCAATCTATTTCTGGTAAAAAAAAAAAAAAAGATGCAGGTTACCGTCCCATCAATTTGAAACCCTTGAACAAATGTGTACTACGCCAACATTTCAAGATTGAAGGCGTTCATTACCTGAAAGACCTGTTGATCATAAACGATTGATTTGTAAGATAGATCTAACTTAACTGGGCCCATTAATTTAACACATCAGATGTTCCTTAAAGTGACATTAAACCCTCAGATTTTTTAACATAAACCAATACTGTAATGTGTGCCTTACTGTAATCCATGGTTGCTTCCCTTCTCTTTGCTGCTCTTCCTTTTAAATTCTCATGTCTTCTCATGCTTGGGGAGAACTTCCCTTTTCAGCTCAGGGCCGCTTCCTGTAGTGCTGGCTCAGGTTACAAGCCTATACAAACCTATACACAGACACCGTGTATCCATTCCTGAGACAAGGCAGTCTGCTGCAAAACAGAAGTTCTGCCCAGCATGAGAACAGATACAGATTTAAAAAGGAAGAGCAGCAAAGAGAAGGGAAACAACCATGGATTACAGTAAGGCACACATTACAGTATTGTTTTATGTTAAAAATCTGAGGGTTTAAGGTCACTTTAAATCCCGTTTGAAAGGCCACCAATGGCAATTTACTTGCCTTCCTTTTGGTCTGGCATCAGCGCCACTGTGTTTTTTCCAAACTGTTGAAACCTGTCGTTTCTCTTCTCTGAAGAAGAGAAGTCTGTCTCATCATTTATTTGGATGATATCCTTAATATGGCACAGGAACTGGTTACCATTCAAGTACATTTGAGATGGACATTGTCCCTTCTTACCGATCTTGGTTTAGTCGTAAACAAGGATAAATCCATCCTCACTCCAGTTCAAGAGTGAGAATTTCTGGTGAAATGCCAGGTAACCACCTGAATCTGCCACAAAGAAAGATCACACTTGTCAAGAAGGAGATCAAATACCCAGGAAACATCTGGTTTCGATCAGGATGCTAGCACGTATTGTCAGCTTATTGTCCTCTCATTAATTGTCTAGAATTACTGGAGGGGATTTATGTGGGTCGCTACAGAAATCTTTGCCACACGCCTCAATCGGCAGCTTCCAACCTTTTTCAGATGGAGACCGGCTCCAGAAGCGTCTGCATAGGATGCCTTCCTCCAATTCTGGCCAGCAGGGTTATTCGATCCGGAAGGAAACCCTCATCCACTAGTGATAAGAGGGCAGTTGACTCTGATGGCTTCTTTGATTTCCGGTTAATGGTCATGTGATCAGGAACTTTCAAACTCAGCTAAAAACATCTTGTCAGAGGCTTGGGCTCCAGGTACCAGATCGTGTTACAGATCAGCCTGGAAATTTTAGGATAATTGGTGCTTGGAAAAGGATTTGAATCCCCTTCAAGCTAGTGTGGCCCAAATCTTAAACTTCTTATCACAGGACCATTAATGTTTATAGGTCAGTACTTTCGGCTGGCCATACACCAATAGGTTTATCTAGGTTTATCCCAGGTTGGCAAACATCCACTCATATGCAGATTGATGTGCAGCATCCGTTTTTACTCCAATGTTCACTAAAGATATCACTTGTTGATCCTGCCCTTCCCCTATTGTTTGCACCATTTCTTGGGCACTACCTACAATGCTATTCAGCTGCCTTGCTGCCAGTACCCAGAAGCTGAGCCTTTTAATTAGATTATTTGATTGAAGGTCTCCTAACCCTCTAGTATTGTTTCAGAACTGTACTCCCTCCATTTTCTAAAGCCATGTTGGTGCTATACGTATAAATCATGTATAATGATAATTCGATATGCAGAAGCCCTGTGTGCTTCGGCCAATTCCTTCCTTTGCACCGAGCTCCGGCACTGCACGGAGCTCCCTCCCTCACATTGTCTTTCTGTAGCGGTCAGAGAAAACTAGAGAAATGGAGGATGAGGTATAGTCAGTCAGCAAAAAAAGCTCCACCTTCTGCTACTGTGCAGAGACTTGAGACAGGAGTAGCGGTCGTAGTTGGTAGCAATAAAAATAGGGATGCACCGATACCAGTTTTTTCAGTATCGAGTACAAGTACTGATAGTTATATTTCGGTACTCGCCAGTAGCATGGAGCCGGCTTGAGGGGCAATCAGGAAGGTGGGTAGCATGTCATTACCCGCTGCCCGGCTTCTTGATTGCCTGGGAAGCCGGCTTCCATGCTGTTTGGCCGGCTTGATGCTGATTGGCCAGGGAGCTGAAATCCCAGCCAAACATGGAGCCGGCTTCTCGACTAAGCAGGAAGGCGGGTCCTTAAAAAAAGGGTACTGGAATGGGTATTAATATTAAACAAACAATACAGAGAATTAAATGATAGGAGGACCATCTGGGACCTTTGGTATGCATTGCCTTTCCATCTACGTTAATGCAGCTCTCTATTTATAAATACTTCATTATATCTATTATTTAAATGCTGGCAGTGTAAGCACTTGACTCTGTCTTGGTAGCAGTCCCTGCGTAACAGAGCTGGCATGTTAGAGGAAGAAGCAGCACATGGAGGCAAATAGTTAATGTGCTGACAAGGAGCATTCCGATAGGAAGAGAAAGCAGAGAGATGAGCCCATCACTGTGCTTGTTCTTCTGTCAGTCACTGCTCAGTCACAGGCTGGAGCTAGGCCGGGGCTGTGCTCAGGAAGTGGATTGAATGATGTTTTCCCATCAGACATCAGCAGGAAAAAAGTACTACATTGAAAATCTCAGGGCTGGAGCTGAATATTGCAGCACAGGCAGTTTATCAGCTTTTAAATGGGCCATTCGTTTTTTCTTGTTAGTTTTGGCTGGAATTCTGCTCTAAAGATATCAAAATCAATAACGTATTCGTTGTTGGATTGTTCGGTTACCGTGTTATGTGACAGAGCAATTATCAGCCAAACTTTTCACAGCACTGAAAAATGACCTGGTAATGAAGGGGGTTTAACATTCGGTACTGAAGTGGTTAAAGGGGGCTTTCCAGGCAATCTGGCCATTGCGAAATCCTCCTGCAGGATACTGTAAAGTTGGGAAACTGTCCCCTCCTTCCCATATGTTGAAATGTCAAGACATACAGCTGGCCAGACGCTGATTGAATTACATTTCCTGCTGAACAGACCGGATTCCATCGGTGGGTGTCCCTGCCGAAACCCCCGACTCCACCAAAGTCAATTTTTCAACCAACTATTGATGAAGGACCCCGGGTGAAAAATTGAACAGCATTTGCTGCAGTCTCTGTTGGGGGTATTCTGACAGCCGGCACGGGAGATTCTTCTATCCACGCTCTTTAGGGTGGATGGGGAAGGAAGTGATTTTTGCACCATGAGCTGAAAGAGAAAAACCTTAAAGAAGAACTCCTGGAAAATGTTGTTATTAACCCTTGCAGTGGGGCTACCTCAGCATTGCAAAGGTTAACTGCTCATTTCCATCTAGGGACCGAAATAAAAAAAAAGGTTATTCTCACCTGAAACGCCAAGCCGGCTTGTTAGACCGGTCCTTCCAGTGTCTCTCCTCCTCTGCTGCAGCAGTCGAAGGTCCCCGAGTCATCACATTCTATACACGTACAGTAGAAAACAAAGATCACCAGCACTCAGAGAATGATGTTCATTTAATCAAACACATCGTCACAGATATCACATAGCCAGCGTTTCTGGGGGCCACGCAGGGTCCCTTCATCAGGCCAAGTGATGGTGATCTTCGTTTTCTACTGACTGATCTGCACGGCGCCATCTGTGATGATCATTCCAAGCACCACCATTGCTACTGGTTCATAATGCTGTAAGGAGTGCAGTGGGACACATTGGTATACCACTATACACGTATAGGATGGGAGGACACTGAGGGACATACCATGGCTGGGCGGAGGAGACAGGCTGGAGGGGGCACTGTGACAATCCGCCATCTCAGAGGTTCGGGTGAGTATAACTTTTTTATTTTAGTCCCTAGACAAAAACAAGCAGTCAACACTTGCAGTGCAGGGGTAGCACCACTGCAAGGCTTACCAAAATGTTTTCCAGTAGTTGTTCTTTGAAGTGTATAGCCACCTTAAAACTGCCTTCCCTTCAGTCATCCTCTCAGGTGTCTGTGATACGCTAGGAAATTTACGATGCCTTAGAAGACCTGCTAGCCTAGCGAGTGAATGTGCTCAGCACTATAAAAGCAGATAAAAAAAATCTCCATTAGTGTGAATGTGTCTGTGACTCTCTGCCTAGGTACACATGATAAAACGGTCTGTGAATGGTTTAGCCGCATCACACAGCCAGCATTATTAATCAGATTTCACAGGAACTGCTTGTTCACACACAGGTTCTGATCTCCTGTTGTGTATATTTCATACATGATAGCATAACCAAACAGCAACGGAACGCAGTGTAACCACAATACAAGAAATTGCCTTTCATTGTCATACTGTGATTACAGATTCAGATTTCCTGCAGGATAAGGATAGGTACGTATTACAACACACACATTCTTAATGAACCCTCTGCACACCGCTATAGACCCCCACATACTGTATTTCTAGCAGACCTTTGCATAAAAACAAGCATTCGTGGTTTGCAATACATAAAACAGAGTGCCGCATCCAAGTGTAAAACGCATTTATTAGGTAAATAAAACCAGGTATACATACTCACAAGAACTGAGTTACAGAACATCGTACCCATGGTTCCGAGGAAGGGGGCGCGCCCCTGAAATGCGTAAACCAAGCTTACAGCAGCCGGGGAATCTTTGATGTGACTGCTGTGTTATCTAGTCAGGGCAGAATACTTCCCTTGACCGACAGTGTGGTAGATTAAGACGTTCGTTCTGTAACTCAATTCTTGTGAGTATGTATACCTAATAAAGGAATGTTACACATGGAAGCGGCGCTCTGTTATTTTCTGCATGCGATGGGAATCCCTGATCCCTTTGAAGAGCGAGGGTTGTGTGCTTTTATTTCATTTAAATTAGACAAGTGGATTATAATGGGGAACATTCCCTATTATAATCTATTTCTCTGATTAAATGAATACATACAGTGCCTCTGTTCTATCAAAGTTTGGGACTACGTTAGAATGTGTGACCGGTCGCGTGGTCACACATTTTAACGTAATCCCGCCCAGTATTTTGGCGGTGGAATGTGTGACCGCCAATAGGTCAAGCATTCCAACGCTTTCTCAGCTGTTCCAGGGCAGATCGGCATCGCAAATCGTATGTTCAGAAGACCTTATCTGCCCTGGAACAGCTGATCGGTCCTGAAATGTCACTTCTATTCCGACTTTGTGACTGCGATCTCAAATTCCACAGTACTCAAAGTCAGATAGAAGTGACATTTCAGGACTGATCAGCTGTTCCAGATCAAGTCTTCTGAACATACAATTTGTGATGCCGATCTGCCCTGGAACAGCTGAGAAAGCGTTGGAATGCTTGACCTATTGGCGGTCACACATTCCACCGCCAAATAACTGGGCGGGATTACATTAAAACGTGTGACCGCGTTACCGGTCACACATTCTAACATAGTCACAAACTTTGATAGAACATCGCCATCACAGGGATTCCAACCTGAAGGAAGCGCGGGGGGAGAGCACCCCCCTGAAATGATGGCAGATAGCAAAGAAGCTATTGCTTCCTGTGCTATCTGCAGCTGCTGCCGTCAGAATACAAAAACAAAAAACAGCATAGGAATCAATAGCTAGATTGCTATTGGCTATTTTACTTTGCAATAGCAAACTAGCTATTGCACCCGCCCTCTGCTGCTGTCAATCACTATAAGAGGACCTGATGGAAAACTTCAGGTCCCCCTCTGCTGATTGACAGCAGCAGTGGGCGGGTATAATAGCTAGTTTGCTATTGCAAAGTAAAATAACCAATAGCAATCTAGCTATTATTCCTATGCTGTTTTTTTTTCTGACTGCCAGCGGCTCCGATGACAGAAAAAAAAAACAGCAAGGAAAGGTTTGCTCTGCTCGATCAAGCAGAGTAAACCTTTCCGGGAGAAAATGTTTCACTCCCGGGCACAGGCACTGCTGACATTGACTGCTGGTCTCAGGAGATCTGGAGTGAGATTTGGTGATGCCGCTATTGTGCTGCTCACTGTTCTCCTTGTTGGAGGCTCTGACATGAGGAAGCATAGCCCTGCCTCTACCAAGATGGCGGCCTCCCTACAGAGAATAAGGCATGGTAAGTCCGTAATTAGGAAAGATCAGCTGCAGGGAGACCACAGGCAATATTGGTGACTAGTCCTTTGCTCTACTTTTTTTTCTCCAGACTTCAGTTCCCCTTTTAACTACTTGAGCACCTTAAAAATGTTCTTAACCCTTGCAGTGAGGCTACCCCAGCACTGCAAAGGTTAAGTGCGCATTTCTGTGTAGGTGCAAATATAACAAAGTTATATTCACCCAAGTGCCACATCCATCCGGTCTCCCCCTTGGCCAAAATTCACTCCGTCTGTGAACCTATTCCCTGGGCAGAAGTCGATCATTAGATCTGTTTTGCTGAAGGAACATGCTGGAAAATCTTCGGCCACACAGTGCTTGCAGCCAATCAGCTACTGGCCGCTGTCAGAGTACAATATAAACAGCGAGGGATTCCTGCCGCTTAGCATGGAAAGAAGAATCTGTTATAATATTCTTTGTTAGCCTGCAGGGTGAATGAAGAAACAATATCATTGTATACTCTTCTATACTAGGCCACAGCTACCATGTCTTAGATGTGGCCCCAGGCGGTCATACTTACAGATCACTGTTCTAGGGCTCCAATACCTATCAGCCTTTTCTCCAGCTCGCCACTGCTGTCCAGAGGTACGAGATCAGAACAACCACCAATGCATTCCTTCTCAATAAATATTCGAGGTACCTGAAAAGTAAAGAAAACAAGGCATTTGTTGGTTTGTAGTGTAAAAAAAAAAAGTCTACATTTCCCATATTCAATCATACACCATTAAATGCATTTCTTTAAATACAAGGTGCATAAGTACGTGAACTTGGCCTGCCATCAGCCTCATGCAGCCCCTGTACAGCAGGGCTGTAGTGTAAAAGTAAGAAGCAGTACAAGATGCCAAACAGTTTATGTGCTCACCTGAAGCATGTTGATAGGAGAAAGCAGAGTGGTAGAGAGATGAGCTATCACTGACTGCTGCTTCCCCTTACACTGCCGAATCACAGGTTGGGGTGTGCATATGACTGCCTGGGCTCAGAGCAAACGGGAGGAATGGCTATAAGACTGAGGACATCTGGAGGGTGGCTCCTTTTTACCAGGGCCCTATGGAGCCACCCTTGTGTGTGCTAGTGAGTCGTGTGTGTCCCCACAAACACACAGGCACAGTGAGCTAAGCCACCAACCCCCACACACACCCCCGTTCCTGTCTCCTCCCTTCTTCAAGCTAGTAGATGGACAGCTGCTGGAGACTGCTCTGTCCCTTGTGATCTTGTACTAGACAGCGGGTTCAGGTAAGCAGAGCTGAGAGAGTTGGAGCCGTTTGGAAACATGATGACTAAGTGTTTGGGCAAACATGTAACGAAATACTTTGCTGGGCCATGTATATTTATTTAATCTGGATTCATTATTGAAAAAAAAGAATTGAGAGTGTAATACTACTATACATTTTCCCAGCTTCCTCTAAAACAGAAAAGCTTTTGGCTGTAGTTGGGCTTTAAGAATATTTATCCAATGAGTAATACTAAAGGGGTCTGACTTCCTGAGAAAAGCCGGAGGTCTGGGGGAAAGGAAAATTAAGCCATTTGTGTTATTCTTGGCGGGGTGTGATCTGGGATATAAATGATGTGTGAATGTTAAACATTAATTTCCTATACTGAGCTAATAAGATTCACCTGTGACATTCTCCCCGCCTGAGACTCAGACATACAAGTGGTGAGAAGAATGAGCATTCCCCATGCAGTACGAGTGTATAGCAGAGCAGATTACTAGTTCCATCTAAGAATACATTATTATGTTACCAAAGTGCAGCCAGCTCTCTATAGTGCCTCATTGTTCTTTCCCCCAGCCCCAGGGAAGCCGTCATATGCTCTACTTCTATAGAGGCAATCATGTCCGCTCAGGTAACATAGTAAACAGCACAACCCCCCAATCACAGGAATATAATGGGGGATCCTTAGAGCTCGCACACGTCTAATGTAAAAGTTGGAGGAGAGCCTTACAGTTCCAGGAAATGGGCTCGGACCCAAATTGGCTCCTCGATCTGCTACAACTGCATTTCTTTGCAACAATTCTTTTTAAGTGCAAAAACAAATATGCATCTTACTCATCATTTTCTTCTGGATGAGCACCCTGGGACGGCAGACGTTTCCTGGCAGCAGAGATTCCAGGCATCGCTCCCAGTGTCTGGAGAGGCATTGTGTGCTGGTTTCTCAGTAAATGAACTGCACTGGGTAGCTCAGGGTTACAGCGGTGATTATAGACGCTCCACAGGAACACAAAAGTCATAAGTGTACGACAAGCTGCTATACCAGTTTACCGATATACATCATCGTTGAACTCGTGCTGCTTTGGCGCTTTTAGGGACTCCTCACACTTTTTTTATGCAGCAAGGCTTTTGCACGATCCATTACAAGTGGAAATGTCATTATTATTTCCTATGTGGTTGGTTCACATCTATGCGATGTACATTAGTGTGGAAGGGTCCAGTCACACCTTCGCAAGTGCATTACCACACAGAAAAGTGTGAATCCAGACTTGAAATTAAAACACACACACAGATTTATCTCTGATACTTATCTGCAGCACTGTCATCCACAGACTTAAAGTGACACTAAACTAAAAATCTTAAAAATACATTCAAGGACCTTAATTATTAACAAAAATGTATCTTATTTGTGTATCACTCAAATCATCTCTGAATTGGTGCTGACACCATCCTTCCCTCTGGAGGGGGGCTACTTTTGTTCCCCATGGTCCCTGTGTGTGTTGTAAATTAGCCACCACTCCAAGCTCACTCCTGTGATAGACTACAATCTCATGTTTGCGAATTTGTATTGAGATTGAGGACAGCCATTAGGAAGGAGCCACCCTTAAGGTCCCCACACACCTTACGATAATCGTGGGAAATCCCGCGATCGTACGATTATCGTAAGGTGTGTGGAAGCCGTGCAACCTCTACTACTGTAAGGTCGCACGACTTTGAACTTACGGACATGTTCGGAAACCCGCCAAGCATCGTACGATGTTCGGCGGGTCTGTAGCATGTTCGTACGATAAAAGCCGTACGGGCCGGTGTGCGCAAGTGCACACTGCCCGTTCGGCATTGCGGTCATCGGAAGCCCGCCCCTCAGGGGGCGTGGCTTGCGATCATCGCAAGTACGATCTGCCTATGCAACATAGGCAGATCGTACGTTTTTTTAAGTACCTTACAACCATCGCAAGATAAAAGTCTTGCGATGGTTGTAAGGTGTGTGCCCAGCCTTACATAGGAAAGGGAGGCCAGACCTGTGGTTTCCACATTATTCAGGAGGAAAGAAGGACGTCTGCACATTGGGAAGTGGCACAGAAGGTAAGTGCTCACATCTCCAGTAGAAATAGTAAAACAAAATGTAGACTTTAATCACTTTTAGGGCTCGTTTACACCAGACACAGTGCGTTCCGGCCCGATTGGGCCGGAATGCACTGTGCAGTTTACATTATATGCTTAGTGGTATGAACTGGTAATGAATGTGGCCATGATAAAGGATACCGCCACCACGTGTACTCGGTGCACTCTGTCTGCAATACAGGGGTACACAAGTTATCGCAGGTGAGGGGTGTAAATAGCACTCAGCTTTTGCCTCTGCTCAGAAAGAGGAAATGTATGAACGTTTCACAACTAGCCGGCTGACCTTTCCACCGAACTCATTGCGTACACAGCTCTGCATGTACTTGCCTGGCGCTGAGTCATGTATTTATTTTTATGCTTGCAATGGAGACCCTGTCACTGAGATACAAAAGAATAACTCAGTACAACACTGTAGAATACATTTAGAATACCTATTCCATATTTGTATTCATTTCCCTTCAGAGCTGCAGGGACACACAAGTGAAAAAATCTGGAAGTGTGGGATGCTGAAGATTCTACTGGCAGCTCCAGCTCTGCATGACAACGATGGTATGCAGAAGTTTACAGGGTAGTTTCTCAATACAGATCTTGGGGAAAGCCAGCAGCCTGACATGCCATAGCGACCCAGGCTCTTAACTACTATCAAAAATGTATTTTAGTTGTGTATTACTCGGCTTCAAATCATCTCTGAAGTCATGCGGACACTGTCCTTCCTTCTGGAGGGTGGCTACTTTTGTTCCCCATAGTCCCTGTGTGTGTGTTGTAGAGTAGTCACCACTCCAAGCTCACTCCTGTGATGGACTATAATCTTATGTTTAGTTTACTAATTTGTTCCATGATTGTAGTCTATCACGGGAGCGAGCTTGGAGCGGTGGCTACTTTATAACACACAGGGGCCATGGGGAATAAATGTAGCCACCCTCCAGAAGTAAGGACAGTGCCCGCACCAATTCAGAGATGATTTGATGATCTGCAGCCGAGTGATACACAAATAGGATACATTTTTGTTAAGAGTTATGGTACTTGAATACATTTTTAAGATTTAACTCCTGAGTATAGTGTCACTTTAACTGCGCAAATAATATTCATCACCTTTATCGTGTTCTAACATTTATAAATCATTCTAACAGCGAACAGCTCTGTGAATGAGCGTTACTGCACAATATGGCCACTAGATGGAGCTGAGGAGCACAGGGAAATTCTTATGTTCCTCGGCTCCATCTAGTGGCCACAATGTGCTGCAAATTGTGTTCACAGAGCTGTTCGCTGTGGGGACAGTTTATAAATAGACCCCTTAAAGCAGGGGTAGCCAAACTCCGGCCCTCCAGCTGTGGTGGAACTACAAATCCCATGGAGGCATTGCAAGATTCTCACAGCCACAGACATGACTCCCATAGAGAGATACATCATGGGACTTGTAGTTTCACCACAAGTGGAGGACCGGAGTTTGGCTACCCCTGCCTTAAAGTGTCAACTGAAGCCAGCTGAGGATCTTTAAAAATTGTGTTTGTTGCTATGAGAAAACTGTGGGTACAATGTAAAGTCTATGGGAACGTTCCATAATGAATGATTGCTTGAACCAATGATGAGCCTGGGCTTCATATGAACCCAGTTGGCCCGAGTTAGTCTAAACCCACTCAAAGCTATGACTGCCCTCCTGGCCCAATCAGTTGTGGGGAGGCGCATCGCGCATTTCCCCCGCCCCCTGGAGCTATACATCACAAAAGGGCAGGGAATGCCCTTGCTGCCATTGATTGGGCCAGGAGTGGCGGTCAGAGTTTTGAGTGGGCGCTGGGGAACCGGGTTTGTCTCCAGCAATGTGCATGTTCTGGACTGGGCGTAGCAGACACGCAGCACCTTGTAGAAGTATAATAAAACAATACAGGAGTTCAATATTCATTCCATAGTGGACCATTTAGATGTCTTGGCTGCATATCAGCCTACCCCTTTACAGAAGAACTCCAGGAAAACATTGTAACCCTCGCAGTGGGGCTACCCCCCCAGTACTGCAAGGATCAAGTGCTCGTTTTTGTCTAGGTTCAATAATAACAAAGTGATACTCACCGAAGTGCTCCCTCGTGCCTGTCTCCCCGTCCCTGCAGCATTGGAATGTTCCTCAGCGTCCTGACATCTATACACTGTCTATGTACAAGGCTAGATTGCATGTTGTATCCTAGTGACATTCCCTGGAATTCCTAGACACTCATCAGAAATCTGTCTCCCATCTGTACAACAAATGGCGCAATCTGTGCCCGATTCATGTGACAGTCGGTAAGGTGTACGCAGATCCGTTGCAGGATTGTCTCAGACCAATACTTATATTTACTCCAGCATGGAAGAAGCATTATTTACCTCGTTTACTGGTCACCGATATGGCAGCGTTTCTTCAATGAATTTGTCACAGCCACGGAGGCAGAATGTAAACATGACACACGGGGATTTCTAATGCGGCCATAACACCGGAAGAGTGTCACAAATGTTCCATTGTATGGCCCCCGATGATGTCCTGATCATTGGATATACACATGAAGGAAAGACAGCAGCCGGATCTACAGCTCACCATACACGGTACCATTTCTGGCCACACATTGCATGAAAAGCTGACTCACCTGAAATCTGAGCAATCCTTCAACAAATGCTGATTTTTTTTTTTTCCCCATTGAGAAGCCAATGGAAAAAGCTCAGCCAATCAGCTGCAGTCACTGTTCAGGTATTCTGATAGCTGCACACCTACTGCTGTCAGGTTACTATAGGATTCCCCCATCCACGCTGAACGAGAAAAAAAACTACTAGTGTATGGCCAGCCTAAAGGTGCCCATACACTGCACGATTATCGTACGATAATCGTATGCGATCGGGTTTTCGTACGAGAATCGAGCAGTGTGAACGGAGACGTTCGACCGTTTCTACTGTACGGTCGCACGTCTTCTGTCGAACCAGCATGTTCCAAAACCAGCCGGGAATCGTACGATTCTCGGCTGGTTAGAACGGTGCTCGGAAGATAAATGCTGAACGGGCCGGTGTGCGCACGCGCACACTGCCCGTTCAGCATTGCGGTCATCGGAAGCCCGCCCCTCAGGGGGGCGGGCTTGCGATGATCGAGAGTGCGATCTGCCTGTCCAAGATAGGCAGATCGTACGTTTTTTTAATCCCTTTACAACCATCGCAAGACTAAGGTCTTGCGATGGTTGTAGAGTGTATGGCCACCTTTACCATACAATCTCCTGCAGATCTATCAACAACTATGTAGCACACGTTTCGGTCTGATCAGATGGTTAAGGCACGGCCACATATCACATCGTTTTGGTAAATCTAAAGCTGAAAGATTGTAAAGTGTATGGTGACAGTAACATTGATTGTAAGGTGTAATCTGGATCCAGTCCCGGTGCTCTGTCCGGTATGTACTCACCGTCCTCTCTCCGCTCAGCTGACACAGGTAATCCTGGATGCTGCTCACGTTCTCCATATTGGCGATGTTGATGATTTCCAGGCGATCTTTCTTGAACTTGTACTTGTGGATGATGGTCTTTGCTCGGACACAGAAGGGACACGACTCCTTCTCAAACACAGTGACTTTGCCGGCTCTCAGCTTAGCGTCCACAAAGCTCTGCGCCATGTCCGCGGCAGAGAGTGTGCTCCGAGGTGTCAGATGGAGAGCAGAGGACCCAGTGCTGTGTATATGGACGGAGGAGGAGGAGGAGGAGGAAGGGGTGTCACTCCGGATTAACACTGTCTATACCGACACTCACACAGCATGTAAGAAGTGCTGAGTCACCCTGCTCAGGATGGATAACTTCTAGTCCGGTGTTCTGTCGGCACTGTGGACCTATCGACCTCACGA
>NW_017306731.1:0-355 GCF_000935625.1 Nanorana parkeri
AAGTTCTTTAGTGAGGGTTTCGGCTTCGTTCTTAGTGGCCACTCTGATCTGTTCTTTCAGATCAACAATGGATGCCAGTATTCTGTGAGGTTCGATAACAGTCCCAGTTTCCTTTGTGGAAGAAGACGCGTCTTCTCTTCTGGAAAGGGAGTCGGCTTTACCGTTTTTTGATCCTGGACGGTAGGTAATAATAAAATCAAATCTACTAAAGAAAAAACTCCACCTCACTTGTCTGGAGGACAAGGTTCTGTTCGTCTGCAGGTATTGGAGGTTTTTGTGGTCCGTAAAAATGGTGAAAGGATTCGCGGTGCCTTCTAGGAGATGTCTCCAGTGTTCTAATGCGGATCTAATTGCA
>NW_017306731.1:3079-22070 GCF_000935625.1 Nanorana parkeri
GGATGAAGTGAACCCGCATGTGAATTTGGGAGATTGGAACACAATGGGGGACTTATCCCTTTGACACATAGAGGCATAGACAATTATCACATTTTATATTATCACTACCAAAACCTTTACGCACACTACCTGAACTTACACCAATAGAAAAACTATTTGATTTGATTGAACCACCGCGACATGGTATTTCCCAAATATATAAGATCCTATTAAACCAGCAACCAAATTTTGCTCTGCGTTATATGACGCAGTGGGAGCAGGAACTTGAAATTACTTGGACGGAACCACAAAAACAAAAAATTATACATCTTAATACTTTCTCGTCTATCAGTACTTTGGTGACTGATACAATGTACCGTTTTCTAGCTCGATGGTACTATACAACTAAAAGAATGCATAAAATGTATCCATATAGGTCGGAACTATGTTGGAGGAATTGTGGTATTACGGGAACCTATGTTCATATTTGGTGGTCCTGTCCCAAACTCCAGCCCTTTTGGTCCCAGGGGGTAGAATTGATTGAAGAAATTACAACAATTGTATTACCCCTGGAACCGATGGTTTGTCTTTTCAATCTTATGGATTTACCAAGTGCAGCCTATAAAAGATCATTAGTGCGTCCCCTACTTAATGCAGCTAAAATGTTGATCCCATTATATTGGAACAAAAGTACTATTCCATATATGAGAGAGTGGTTTGGAAGAGTAGAATATTACCGTTTGATGGAAGAAATGACATCAATACGGAGGGATACGTACAAACAATTTGAAAGTACTTGGCAACAATGGATCGAGTTTAAAAAATCCCCGAGATATATAGAGGATATAGGATAGAGGGGTGGTATATAATAGAATAGATGAATTAGGGGCTGGGATAATATACAGGGCTATTTTGATGTGCTCTCGAATTAGATTTTAATGAAGGAACAGCATAAGGTTGCCGGAATCTCCCTTACATGAAAATGTATTGTAATTTAATGTTTTGTGTTTTCCACTTTCCCCCTTTCCTTTCTTCTTTTTCTTTTATGTCTTGTATGTTTAAAATTATTAAACTCTGTTTGAAATTATGATTATAAGTGTAAACATGTAACACAAGGAATGTTAAAATTATGTTTATGGTTTTGTAAAAATAAAAATTAAATATTAAAAAAAAAAACATTAACCTACCCCCTTTGCACTCCAGAGCAAAACTCAGTATAGAGAAGAACTTTTCTTTCTGAATAGAGCATATATTGTGCAAGCAGCAATTGAGAAAACATATAAGGTATGCTATGTGAACAAGAAACCTCTAACAAATATAAAATAGGTGTTATCCCAATTTGGCTGCCAAATTACAAACACACTTTAAAGTGAAATTAAAGTCAAAAAGTTGTTAAGCTTTTTCAAATGCTAATGAAATCACTTACAATGGATGCTGCTCCTTGATATTTAAATGTTTTCGTTTCCTGCAGAATCAGCTGGTCCCCTGAGCACTGTGTGGGGGTGTCTCCTTTCCCCTACGAAGCCACCCTTGTGTGTGCTAATAAGCTGTGTGTGTAGGAATGTCACCAGCACACCAGCATTCAGTGAAACAAGCAAAAGTCAATTTATTGAAGGAACATTGCCATTCAAAAACTAGCACCATCCTGAGCCTTATGAAGGGGACCCTGTGTGGCCCCGAAAGCGCCAGTTTTTGAATGGCAATGTTCCTGCAGTAAATGGACTTTTGCTTATTTCTACAAGCTCAGTTTATTCACGGTGCCATCTGTGGTCACTGCAAGCACCCACCTGTCTATCAGGTTACTTCTATCCGGTAAGGAGTGCAGCAAGATATCTATTAATTACCAATAAGCTGTGTGTGTCTCTACAAACACACAGGCACAGCAGCATTTTGATCGCACCGCACCAGACCGCACTGCAGGCACAATGTGCCTTGCGACCCCGTGCGGGCGATTGCATTGCGTCCAGGGGGCGTGGCTACGGTGCCATTCACTTCAATAGCCCACCATGCCCCCTCCAGCCCGGGAAAAAAGAGAGCCGGCCGCAATGCGATGCAGTGCGTTCCAGCCAGAATCTGACCGGAACGGACTGCATATGGTGTGAACTAGCCCTAACCCTGCTCCCCATTCCTCCCTTCTCCAGGCTAGTAGATGGACAGCTGATGGAGAGTGTGCTCTGTCCCTTTGTTATCTTTTACTAGACAGGAAGCTCAGGGAAGCCAAGCTGAGAGAATTGCAGCTGTTTGGAAACATGATGACTGTAAGTGCTTGGGGGAAAAAAATACTTTGCTAACACTAATAATAAAATATTAATCTTGATTCATTATTGAAAAAAGGTTGCACGTTTAATACTACTTTACCTTTTTTCTTACTACAGTTATGACATACAATTTGGCCCCCAGCCTGCTCACTGATGAGGTCTTCCTATTCTACACTCCTGTAAATGAGCTCCCAGTTCCTGTAAACATGAAAGATAGACAGCACAGTGCAATGCAACAATGTCTGAGTGCCTCCATATGGTAGTGATGGGCAGATGGAAGGCAACACTCACTACATAAGAGGGATTTTTTTCAAATAAGCTTTGGTTGCATCAAAAACATCTCTAGTATGTATTCCTATTAAAATGCTGATGTTATAACAGGAGAGTATATGCTGGGACCTTACAACTCCTTTATGTTGATTTGTGCTTGGGTTGCAGCAAGTGTGCTGGTCTCCTTTAACATTGACATAGTGTGACACTGTGTTCGCACACTTCTTAGCATGACTGCGATGCATAATAGTCTGTATACAGTACACCAAATGGCCTTTTGCATTTACCTCTAAGTATCTTCCCTAAGGCTATGGATGTTCCAGTTGCCTAATGGGAATACATTAAATCCATATGTGGAAAGACACAAAACATTTTGAACTGCAAATGTGATCAAGCCTTTTCTTTTATTACTTCCCGTGTTTCTGCCGTGCTATCTGAGAGCACGTTTTATAATACCAATATACCCTCGAGCCAGGCGGCTTATTCTCAGTGTTTTTGGTGCATGACTAACACCTAATCAATATGTGCTGTCACTCCTGAAGCAGGAGGAAGCCGACTCGTGACAATTCCATCCCTGATAACCTCATCACTCTTATCTCCTGTATAGAACATCTCAGTGGTTAGGTAAAGCCTCCATTGTCTGTAGATATAGAATCGGTGTGCCTTGTTTTTCAGGTAACATTCAGTGGGCCTACCAAATCTTAAACATGATTTCTGCTGATGACAGTAGAAGAAAGAATATCTGTAGAATGTTATTCACTGAAAAACAATGGGACCCATTAGATAGACTCTGCAAATGGGCTGATTTACTGGAGGGTGTTTGGAGAATGTCTGGAGTTAATTCACAGACACCGTCAGGGTGCACTTAATGGAAATGAAAGCATGCTACATTGACAAAAGGGTACATTATAACAAAGGTACATTAGAACAGTAAAAATAAACATAACGTACCACAATGGACCTAAAATCATACTTGCAGTATTTTTTTTAATTGCAGAACAACATAATGCACCAAACTGAATGGCATCACACTAACACATGTAGCACAATATTGTGGACAGACCCGCTTAGAGATGCTAAGCCTGGAATTAGAGGAGTGATTTTCCAGACCAGTGGTGTGCCTATCACATGGATGGCTGGCCGGCCAAATTACAATGAAAGGAAACTACTAAATTTGGAGCAGACATAATCTGAAACTCCTGTACATGGCAACCAATCAGCTTCTAGATTTCATTTTCACAGCTTAACTAAACAAGCTGAAGCTAGAAGCTGATTGGTTGACATGCACAACGACTTCAGAGTCTGTCTGCTCTAATTTTAGTAAATCCCCCCAATAGGTAAAATGGTAAACATTTTTGTATGCCAACCATGTACTAAGCTGTTTGCCTAGAATTCCAACCATACAACGTTGTAGTAAAAAATAAAGTGTACAAAGCAAAACTTGAATCTAAAATGACCTCTAGGGTTGCCACGTGGGTAGTAAAAATGGCATTTGTTGACAATTTTGTTAAGATCATAAAGCTGTTTTTTTCCCAAGATGGCAACCTTTGTAAGCATAAGCTCAATTTATTGGAACTATTTGCAAATAAAAAAAATACATATATGAATCATTCTAGAACTATCACTGTTTTCTGGTTCATCCCTGCAACATACTGCAGTTTTATTACCTGTTGATCCTGCCAGTACATCACTTATTTTTTCACCTTCTGTATCTGGGTAGTTTCAGATGGACATGTTGTTTTTACCTGGGGTCCTTAACTGTAGACTGGGTGGTTAGATATGTGTAGTTTTAAATGGACTTTAAAAACCAAGTGAACTTTTAGTTTAAATCAGCTAAATACATTCCAGAGAGTCATGGAGCGCAAGGAAAAGGAGGGAATTGGGTGGAATGGCAACATGACAGGGTGAGAAGAGGAGCCAGAGGGTAAAGGGTTAAAAGTACAGGAAATAGGGAGAAGTGGTGGCTTACCAGTTTGTAGGAGGTCCACAGGGGGGTGGGAATGCATCAAACAAAAGTTGCAAGGTAATACAGTTCATTTTAGAAAGCAGCCACACCTGGAGAAAAAAAGCCTGTTTCCTGCCAGCATGCTGTAGGGAAGGACTCTTTTGTGCTTTGTGGAATAAATGGGAGCTAATCCAATCATCAGGGAGCATGACCTTGTCTGATTGATTTCTAAAGAAAACAAGACTATGCACATTTTTTTACGCACCCGGAATACTGCATATTTAGCTGATTTCAACTTAAAGTTCAAAACGGAGCTTAGCCCTGGTTTGTGACCAGGAAGGAATTTTATTCTTTTAAAGGCATTCTAAGGGGTCTATTTATAAACAATTGACAAAGCCATTTGCCGTGCGAATCTCTGTAAATGTTCGTTGTGTGCGAATTAAGGCAAAAAAGAGCATTCTTAGTATACTTTCTTTTCAGGTCCAATGTAATACTGTGAAATTACAGCATTATGGCTACTAGATGCAGCTATGCAGAGGTGCATAGGCAAGAAGTATTATACAGTGTTGTATTGTACACGAATTGTGTACAGTAAGACATTGTATACGTCTCTCAAGGGTCAATTAACAAACATAACAAACCCTCCAACTCCATCCCCTTTAGAATAATTGACGCAACACTGGTATTGGGTTTTTGTGGCCACAGCAGCCATTTTATTAAGTACAAAGCCAGATAACAAATCTTAACAAAATAACTAAAAAACGGGAATTAAGGTCCTTGAAGTGCATCCCACAGCAAACCAACCGGTATCTGCCCACATGGCCACCAGCCGCACCACACCGCCCCGGGGACTTTGCAGTAGAACAGCAGATACTAAGTGACTAATTACCTGACCCGTTGACCCAGGGATGCCATACCTGAGACGGCTCCCCACTCTCGAGTAAACACCAACTGCGTATGTTGCTCCTCAAGGACCCTAATACCCTGCCACAGCACTCGAGACCTGACCCCTTGCGTCTCAAGTGCACCCCCACCCACTAAAGGCTCATTGTATGCCATCCGGAATACCCACACATCAATCCCGACAGCATTAAGGTGCACCCCATCACCCCTAAAATACAGCCCAGAGTGCTCTTCCAATTCTAAATGGCGAACCACCAACCCCCCATTGCGAACAACAGAGAGCCACCTCCCTATTCCCCGTAATCCAAGTCTTGTTAAGTTTCGCCACAGAGCGGGCCAAAAGCCAATAGGAGCGGGCAACCATATCCGACCAAACAACAAACGTATCAAGAAAAGAAGTACGCCAACGCAGAAAATCAAACTTAATGTCTCTAATAAGGTCTCTCATGGACCGAAGGCCCAGATCATTACCGCCCACATGCAGGACCACCACATCCAGTGACCTGTCCAAACGAATGAAGTGAAGGAAACTCTGGCAACAGCTTGCTCCACAGGCATACCCTGAACAACAATCCACCAGACATTCACCTGACTCTTCGAAAATCAAGCTGCCAGCCATCTGGGGGAATATCGGCTCCCTAAGTGCCCAGGACACATAAATGCCCTATAATCCACACCAAGCATGCAGGAAAATCCGGAAAACGAGATCAACAACAACAATGAACAACAGTCACAAGGATGTTCAACAACCCCCTCACAAAGACAGACAGCAACCCAGTCACAGAACATTTAACTGCCATGTACAATCCGCTCACAAAGATGAGGGGGCGAATGTAATAATCTTCACCGGCTGGGTTCCCACCTGCTAATACGCTTTTTCACATCCTCACCCAGACCCCAACGGGCAGCCTCTGTCGCCGCACCAATGGGAAAAGAATGGGAGAAACAATCCCGAAACCAGGCCAGTAACCACAATGCATTTAGAAAAGACCCTACTGAACCGGGATTGAGACACGGTAGAGCTGTCCGCATGCAGCAAGAAAGGGGCCCTCAACAGAAGGTCTCAAAGCCAAGAAGTCGCGAACCGCCTGCAGCAGGCAGTCTTGCATTTGAGCCATCGGAAAAAGAACCACCGATACACCCCTGCCTCCCTAACCAGTTTTCAAACGATCAATTAAAAAAAAACAAAAAAAAAACTAAGTGAATCATCGTCAAATGAAACATCCCAAAAACGCCAACTCCCAACACCCACCTTGGCACTGTAAAGGCAGCGTGGAAAATAACTTGCTCATAAGGAGAATAACAAATGTCACTGAGTTTTTATAAAGAAGAAGTAGCAAAACTTCAAAAGAAACAAGTCTGTGCCAATCCGGACGCAAACGCCGCTCCCTGAAACCCTTCATAGCCTGCTACACCATAAAATGCTTTGTAGAATCGGGAAAACCTGATAATGTGCACACAAAAGCACAACCCGACCGTTGGCGATTCATCACAGACATACCACGGGCGAAGGTGAGGCCCATAAAGAGCAGAATAGTCAATCGGTCCGTGTCAGAAAAACAACCACCCACATCACTCACCAACTCTTACCATTCCTGCCAAACAGCAGCATACGCTGACCAGATCGATTGGGCAACCGACCGCTGAATAAGTCCAGCCACTATTCCAAGACCATGTTCCAAAGACGCTCGGGACAGGCATATCCTTGCTGCTCCTGCTTCGGACGCCAGCAAGCGAAATCTGTCCCATTGGAATCGAGAAAGAATCAGCAATAGAATTTCACGAACCCAGCAAATGAACCTGCATAGACAAATGTAGACAATTTCAAGCAAGTCAAAACCAAATGCCGTAAAAGATGAATGACAGGATGCAATGCAGCTGACACAGTGTTGATGCACGAGACCACCCCCATGTTATCACAAGGAAAATAGACCCTCCTCTCCCTGAACGAGTCACCCAAAATGTCGACCACCAAAACGATAGGGAAAAGTTCTAGAAGAACAAGGTTTTTTAAGAGACCGGCCTCCAGCCAGGACAGTGGCCAAGAACCAGCACATCACTTTCCCCCAAAATAAGCCCCAAAACTACATGAGCCAGCAGTGACAGTAAAGCGATCCAGAACTGCATTGAATACTGTGTCATCCATCCACGACGAACACCCATTGCAGGTGTCCAGGAAGGTCTCCCACGAACCATCCGAACAGAAACGACCAGATCCGACAATGTATCCAACAGAAGACGGCACTCAATGGCCAGCGTATCTATTTCAATCTCCAGAAACTTCAAGGTGGTCACCGGGCCCTCTGTCTTCTCAGGGGACAACGAAAGGCCAAACAAAAACCGCCACACGTTGCACAGTGGACAGCAAAGTCAAGCAAACAGGGGAGTCCGGCGGCCTAACACACAAGAAGTCATCAAGGTAATGAATAACAGATCCCAAACCAGCAACGTCCCGCACGACCCACTCTACCAAAGAGCTCAAAAAAGGAACAAGAAATGGAACAGCCCATAGGCAGGCAGCGGTCAACAGAAACAAGGCCTTCCCATTGGCAACCAAGCAAATGAAAATTGGAGGGGTGAACTGGCAACAGTCAAAAGCTGCCTCAATATAAATCTTCGCAAGTAAGGATCCCCTACCGTAGTGACACACCCAAGCAACTGCAGCATCAAAAGAGGTATAACTGACGGAACACAAGTCCAGATCAATATCGAAGCTCCCCTTGGATAAGACAAATGGTGCATTAGCCTAAACTTGTTTGTCTCCTTCTAGGAGACGACGACCAATGGGGAAACCCATCAGCCCGTCCAAAAGTGGTAAGGAGAAGGGACCAGCCAACCTGCCCAAAAAGACTTCCTTTTGTAATTTTCGTGACACCACCGGTGCATGCCAGAAAGCAGATTTCAATCTCTGCATGAATTGGGGGGGGCGGGTGCTCTACAGTAGAACAAGGAACTATGAAACCGTCAGAACAACTGACGTTTGCGAGGGAACGGCGGAACGAGCCTCACATCTAGCCAAAAGGTCCTTAAAACCCACACACACCCGACTCTGCCGGGACCCCAACCCGGAACCTTGGCATAGAAAGAGTGCAGAACAGAAGCATGAAACTCTGCAGAAAACAAGGACCCAGACACTAGCTAAGGAGGGGCAGAAAAACGGCAAAGCCCCAGGAGCTTGTGTTACCGCAGACCCACCGACAGCCTGAAATCCCACCCCACCAGAACCATACCCAGAACCCACAGGCGAAAAGCATTGGCATGGGAAAAATATTGCAATGCAAAGTGCTGTACTCACCAGGCTGCGCAAGGAGGGCCTCCTGACCAGCCGAACGTCCGGATCCCACCGCAGAAGAAAGAAGCGCAGGATCGTCCAGTGGGCCGCTGTCGCTCACCTCCCTTTTCGATCTTGAATCCTGAGCCACCGGGGAAGCAGCCGCAGGGGCATCCATGTTCCCACCCGGGGAGAGGCGTCCGGCTGCATGCAAAGAGGATTGGCCCTTTAAAGCAGACCGCTCCATACCAGCCGCATCCAAGGATTGGAGATTAGCTCCAGGCTCAGCCTGAGCCATTGAAGAGGTGTCATGTGAAAACTGGCTAGCAGGGGGCGCCCTAGAAGAAATCTACACTCAGGATCGCCCAGAGACTCTGTGGCCATCAGAAGTAGCCGGCAAGTGCAGGAAAAGGCTCCAGCCCTTCGCTGAGCTGATCTCCGACGGCCCCTCCCCCCCACATCATCAGCAGAGGAGGCTGCTGGCTCAGGAATAAGAGAAGGAGGGAGGGAGGCTGCGGAGGCACTAATGGATCCCCCCCCCCTCCCTGCGCGGGTCCCGCCGATGACGGGGATTCCTTCAGGCGGCACCGCCAGCATAAGCAGGTCAGCGCTTAGCTGAGGTGGCCAAACGGTCCCAGATGGGGCTCCCAGAGCGATGCTGGACCCTGGGGGTGGCAGGAGGGCTGAGACGCTCCGTGGGTGACCCCTCCTAGCACGTGTAGGCCTGGTAGGTGCACTACTCATAGAAAAAGACCCCCAAATCCTCTCAAGCTGCTCCTGCAGCCATTGAGAGCCACGGTAAGAGCTGCTGCCCGGATCTGAGCCAGCATGTCCTCTAAGGCAATTATTGTTTGTTCTCCAGGTTAACAGAAGGAAGAGCAAGTGAAAAGGGGGACGCTGCTTCCACGCTGCTGACTTAGGGGTCTATTCACAAAGCTGCCGAGGGCAGCCGAGTGAATGACCGATCAGAAGGGAAGTGAGCCGAACACTGTTCGGCTATTCACTTCAGGCTGGTACGGCTGATTTCAGCCGTATATCGGCTGAAATCAGCCGTACATCGGCTTGCTTCGTGTGGATTCGGATCAGCCGAACATGCTCGGCCAGCTTCGGCTTTCAGCACGGCTCAGCGCTCGACTGAGCTGCTCGGCTGTGATCGGGAGCTGTACGGGCTATTGTGAATAGCCCGTACAGCACCCCCTCGGTTCTCCTGAACCGAAGGGGTCCTGGGGCCGAAGCCAGCCGAAGGATCGGCCGAAGCTACGGCCAGATCCTTCGGCAGCTTTGTGAATAGACCCCTTAGTCTGGATCTGGAACTTTCTCTCCTCCTCAGGGATCCACCTACGCTCCTCCTCTCAGTAACCCGACCAATCAGGTAAGTGCCCCACCTTAACCTCCCTTATCACTAGGGTCAAATAACCCTTGCAGCACCCGCTTTTTGCCTCTCCAAACCCCTGTCATGCAGGCCTTACACAGACGCATTCGTCTGCTATTCCAGGCCTTTCTGTACTCTGCTACAACAGAACGGCTCCCATTCTCTACCGCGACTCACCTTTCGGACAAGCTCAAGTGCCTTTCACTCCAGGGCCCTCTGCACTCCAATCCCATCTCTGGTGCTCCCCACTTTCCTCAATACCCCCCAGTCTTCCCCTACCCCTCTTTCCCACTTACTTAACTACAACACTTTTCCTGTCCTATGTATCTGGACCCCTCTCTCACAGGCCCTCCTACAATTTTAATGTCTTGGGTCACTATGGGTGTCGAAAACAAAGTGGCTTACACAGGGCCGGCCTTAGGCCTTTAGGCGCCCTGTTCGAGAAAGCTTTACAGCGCCCCTCAGTGGCCACACCCTTTAGTGGCCACACCCCCATAACAACACCCATTTAAAGACTCCTATTTTGTTAAGCTGAAAGAAACATATTAAAAAGTATGATAAAAATAAAACTTTTATTCAAAGGTATTAAACTTGTAGGCACAATAGAAGTATTCTTATCAAATAAAACAACAGAAGGTAAACAATAAATGTCAAACTACAATAGAGTCTATAAAAATAAAGTGTCAGGATGTCATGCAGACCCCTTTTTTCAAGTAAGTGCATCTAGAAAAGTAAAAATAAAAAACAGAACACAAACCCTGGGCTACATGAAAATGAATGAATTGCTATATGTCCGAATATACGAGAAATGTATTCAGACACATAATAATAATAATTTGTTTGAGAATGTGCGGCGGCTACGTTGGCCACCAGCATGTTCTGTGAATGCGTGCCACCATCTTGGAGGCAGGGAGCATGACGTTACTTGACCCCATGCATGCGTGGCGTAAGGTGACCTCACACGCCGATATTGGCCCCACCATCTTGGTGTATACCTAGATATACACCAAGATGGCGGCGCCCAACACGCATAAAAATGTATGTTGTTTTTGTTTAACTTTTTTATTTTTTGCGCTATGTGTCCCCAGTTATTTACAAACACTGGAGTGATCAGACGATCGCTCCAGTGTTTGTCCTTCTCACACGGAGGACCGGTAAATATCAATGATATTTACCGATCCCCGCTCTGCCACGCACAGAGCCGCTGTAGGCTCGCACACCCCTAAGGCCCGCCCTGGGCTTACATTCCTGAAAGATACGTGACCTATATCCTCGCACTCATTTATGTGGAATTCTATTGTAGATTGGCTACACTTCTCAGTACACACGAGATACGGTGCCTGTACAGACTTTCTCTATTTGTATACTGTTATTATGATTTTATTTTCTCTGGTTCTTTCCTGAATGTTTCTGTTACCAGTTTGCCTATTTGAATTTTATTCTGTACGACATTGAAATGTGAACTGTTTTCTTACTTTGTTTGTACTACAAAAACTTAAAACATTTTAAAATTAAAAATATACAGTACTGTTTGGGTTTACATACAATTGAACTGTCGCTATACTATGTAGGAGACCTTAAACATACTTGGATCGAAACTGACTTCCAGGGCTGCCACCTGGCCAGTACAAATGTGACTAGCTGCCGTTGTAGCTAAAAGTAAAAGATCATAGTTCTGGAGTTCTTCCCGGGAAAGGCCACAACCTTGCTGAGCAAAGAGCCATTCTGTGGAAACATTTGATTTCCCAGCTTTAGTAAAATGAGCTACAGAGGAGAATTAAGCAAAGGAGACACTGCATATGCAATGTGAATTTCTTGCGAAGGGGCAGAAGTTCAAACATCACAATATTTCTGTTTATATTTTGATGAGATGTTTTCTTTAAACATATCGACTTCAAAGTGAAATGGTCATACAATTCCATAGGGCAAAATAAGTAGCCCTTAGAGAGAATAGTGTCCTCAGCATCAGATATTCCCGGGAAGACAGATTAAAGATGAAGCTGGATATGACTTCCTTTTGCCTTTTCTCCTGTTGCTGCTGTTTTTTGCATTTTTTTTTTACAAAGCATTTGTTCTATGTAATCTAAATCATACAACCTTTATTTATATTGCTGTTTATTTATTTATCATATAGAAATACTGTGGGACTTTACTGCAAACTAGGGATGTTCAGATAAAAGTGCCGATACTTGGCATTTTCATGAGAACTACCAGGGTTGCAGCAGTTGCAGCTGGGACCTGGCTCTGGCGCTCCACCACTGTCCTGAAATCATTGGTCTGTATTGTTTTAGAAAAAACATAACACTAAACAAAAATGTATCAATACTTGTACTTGGTCTGGGAAAATTGGTATTGGTGCATCCCTAATACATATATAAAACAAACCATGCAATAAAACAGGGATGCACAAATCCCACGACCCCCGTAGCCAATGCTCCTTAAAAATGACAGCTAATTCCTAACTTTTGAGTTTTTCTCTAGTCTAGTCTCGGTATTGGGAAAGTATCTGTACTTATACCGAGTACGGCACTTGGTATATGAACATCCCTACTGCAAACTGTTCACATAAGCTGTTCTGTGCCTACAAACTAATGCCCTTACTACACTCATACAGACAAACACACAGTAGGGTGGAAGACAAGTAACATGTGAGAACGTTTTTAGATTGTTATTGGAACCTAGAGCAAACTTTTTAAACAAAGGGCATTTTTATTGTTCTTGACACTTAAGTTGGTCACAATGTGGCCCTGGTTCGGTGGTGATTTGGAGTTCAAAATGCCCCAGGGTTGGTGTTCAGTAGTAGCAAAGAATGACGTAGTGACTGTAGTCAGTAAGAAAAGTAAGACAAATACTGCAGTCTTGGTATCAGCAGTGCCAGATTTACTCTCTCTGCTGCCCCAAGGCCAGGTTCCTCAACGCGCCCCCCCTGTATGCAGGCCGCATACAAGTGATCTCGGCGACATTGCCGAGATCACTTGTACAAAACAAGCGGGGGCTTCCCTGCTGTACATTTAGCCCTGCTTGTCCAAAGCAGGGCTAAATGTAGAAAACAACTACCCGTCCGGCACCCAGAACTGCATGTCCCGAGCGTCAGGAGATAGGAATTCCACACTCCTGCTGCCCCTCTACTCCCTGCTGCCACGTCGCCGGGCCTCGGTTGGCCTTGTGGGAAATCCGGCCCTGGGTATCAGTGGAAGGAATAGTCCCCATTGTTGTGTCAGAGGGAGGAACAGTGCCCCATCATTGATGTCAAAGGGAGTGATAGTGCCCCAATGTTGGTGTAAATACGAGGAATAGTTTGCGCTGCTAGTAAACACATATGTTACAGTGTGGGGTGCATACTAGGGATGCACCGATACCACTTTTTTAAGGCCGAGTACGAGTACCGATACTTTTTTTTCAAGTACTCGCCGATACCAATTACCGATACTTTTTCTTAAAGGGGCAGGTCAAATTTTTTCTAAAGCAATACAAAATCATGATTTTAGGTCAGTTTCTTAATATTATGAAGAACATGAACACTCTGTAGTGTGGCACAGCTATATCCAATTCTGCATACCTGGCTTTATATTATAAGAACTTTATAATATAAAGCCAGGAATACCATTATTAACCTCACCCCATGCTTCAGGAAGGGGGGCCCAGTTTGGCATCTTTGCCCTGGGCACTACATGCACGGCTGGATTTCCCACAAGGCCAGCCGAGGCCCGGCCTCTGGGCGGCTGGGAGCAGAGGGGCGGCAGGGGTGTGGAATTCCGATCTCCCGACAGTTTAAAATGTAAAATAAACTTGTTTTGTCCATTCCAGGCTACCCAACATGTATGCTTTAACCCTCCTTTCCACTTCCTCCCCAGCAGCATTTGTATAACTTTTGCTCGACCCCCCTCCCTCCCCCCACCTCTCTAATAAGGACAGGAAGCTCAAGGATGTACTTGGTACTTCCAAGCAGGGCCAGATTCCACACAAGGTCACCAAGGCCTGGCCTCAGAGTGGCAGGGAGTAGAGGGGCGGCACAGCCAGTACTGGCACCAGGGTGTGGAATTCCTAGCGCCCAATGCCCAGGACATGCAGTACCGGGTGCCTGGCAGGTAGTTGTTTTCTACATTTAGCCCTGCTTTGGGCAAGCAGGGCTAAATTTAAAGTGGGGAAGCCGCACGTTTGTTTACAATTGATCTCGGTGATGTCGCCAAGATCACTTGTATGCAGCCTGCAGGTCTCAGGTTTTTGGGGCACCAGAGAGAGTAAATCTGGCCCTGACTACATGACTTTATCCTGGCACTGGCTCTAACCACCTGACTCCTCTTCTTGTATTTTCTTTGTTAGGCATGGCATTTTTGCGGTTTAACCTCGCCAGTTCGAATTCTGGGTAGTCAGATGACTGTCCCGAACATGTGGTTAAGACAGGTTTTTAGGCTATTTTATGCTAGATGGGCACTGACAACATGTGTGACATGCACAAGTTATTCTCAGATGTAGAATTGTTTGCTGAAAAAATTTGCTCTTATAAAGTCTAACTCCAGCAAAAATATTTTTGGTGGATGGATGAAGGGTTAAAATTTATTTCATGTGATCTCTGTCTGGTGCCCATTGTGGTTATTTTCCCTTACACTGGCATGTACATAAATAAAAAAACATTGTCATAAATTCTAACCCTTTTTCACCTTACTAAAATTTAATTTTTTATGTGTCCTAGATTTCCCAACACGTTCCCACATGTAAAATAAGAAGACATTTCCACATTCAGATACATAAAAACAATGTGGTGCAGTCTGATCGGCTTTGAACCTGATAGAAGCAACAATGAAAACAGTCACTGGTGCCTAATGATGGAGCTTGTATATGGGCTCTGAAACGTTGCATGTTTGGGATTATTACAACGCTCTGATTGAGCATATAATGTTCTGGTGATATCTACTGTTTCATTTTAACATTAGAGATGCATTAAACTTTTATTCACAGCATAATAAAAAGTTTTGGTTGGATTTCAGCTTAAACTCAATAAGACTGCACCCTTGCCCTTGCCAGCCCAATCTAGTTTTATTGTCCTTACACTATTTTAGCCAGGCCCTCATTGGGGTCTGTTATATTATATATTATGAATGGACAAGTGGCTGACAATTTATTTGTGCCCACTTACGTGGGATTGCGGCGGCCCCCTCCCCCCTTTTTCTCCCCACACTCTCTGTCTCTTGTTTTTCAGGTTGCAGCTTTAAGGGCAGTGACAGAAATGTCCAGAACTTTCTGGAAGGCTCCTCAGCTCCCTATAAAAGGACGGCTCAATTTGGCAAAGGTCACTCAGATGGACCCACAGCACAAGGAGCTCCCCGCCCTAATTCTTGAAACCTCTTTAGTTATGTAGCAGACTTTTATGTGGTCTGTCACCCTCAGTATGGGGGGGGGGGCTTAATTCGGTGTACAGTTATTACTGGTATTGCTTGAGTAATAGTGGCTAAGCAATTTCTTCGGTTGATTGATTATTTATTGATGGTTTGGTTGCTTAAATAAAGCTGATTTATTTAAACCAATAAAAGTTTAAATAAAGCTGATTTATTTAAACCAAAAAATTTAAAGCCAAATGATGTTTCGGTGTGTTTTATTTTATGTATGCTTTGAAATGTGTTATGTACCACCTGCAATCTCATGTGCCTCTAAGCAGATGAGAAAAATGTATCGGGAATCTGTGATCACTACATGGACATTCAAATTCACCATGATCGTGCAGATCCTACCCAGTAAACATACCTGGACTCATGAAGACACACATCATTCTGTCTGGTAATTTTCATCTCCCTAAATGTATTATAAATCAAGTTGTAGAGGGGACAGCAGAAACCATCCAATGCATCCTATGTGCTAATTGCTGCATGTAACAGAATGTACACTAATTACAGTAGGGCTGTTGAAAAAAAAAAAGTCCTTGTAAAACAGACGTTTGGCAAATCCAACTCATCTCACCCTCCCACGAGTGATAAGTGGGGTGGTTTCCTTGCTATTGTGAAATCTCTCCTTTTCAGTTGCTTGGCTCTAGCCACCATCCGGCTCTCTCCGCTCCTTGAGAAGTAGAATATTTTTACGTGGATGCTCCAACATCGCATGGATTATAACTTGGCTGACATTTCAGTCTGTGTTGGGATGCCGGTGACAGATGGAGCCTGAGCATACATAATAAAATAACATAATGGCTCCCTGCTGAGGCATCTCCGCAGCCGTGTGACTCTTAATTAGTCTTTCATACATTTCATCCAAAAGCTGACATGAAGAACAAAATGGCTCCCAGCAAGACCATCACTAAATGTCCATTCTTCTTTTTAGTGGTAAGATGTTAAAAATTGTCACATTTTAGTGTCTACTTGTGACATTTTTGGAACAAAATAAGGACATGAAGCTTTGTGTATTTTGAAGGATTCATCCACAGACTGCTCTGTTATGTTGTTCATTAGTTATCACTCAACCAGGGGGCGCTGATCTGTCAGTACCATGAGAACTCAGAGTCAGCGTTCATATCACCTCCGACTCTGCTAATCATTTTCTATTTTTTTTCTCTACTTTTTTAAACTGTTTTTCTATTCTGCTCGGTACCACAGAGGTACCAAGCAGAATAGCCGAGCCGAATGCCGCTCGCCAGCATCCGGCTATTCACTCACTGCGGTTCGGCATCTATGAGAATAGGCCGAACAGCAGCGAGTAGCCTGCCACAGGTTCGGCTCAGCCGATCCAGATAACCCCCTAAGTGTTTCTTTTGATCAGTTTTACCATACAGTATTAAACTAACATAGATGGATGGAAAGATAGAGGGATGGGTAAAATGGGAGAATGGATGGCTGGAGGGATGAATGGATGGATGAATGGACGGGGGAATGCATGACTGGAGGGATGGAAGGAAGGAAGAATGGATGGTTGGAGGCATGGATGGAAGGAAGGACAGAAAGAAGAATAGATGGATGGATGAATGGATGGGAGAATGCATGACTGGAGGAATTGATGGATGGAATGAAAGAAGGAAGGAAGAATGGGTGGACAGAAGGAAGGAAGAATGGGTGAATGGAGGGATGGATGGAAGGAAGAATGGAAGGAAGGAAGGACAGAAAGAAGAAATGAAGGAACAATGCATAGATGGATGCATGGATGGATTATTGGAAGGATGAATGGATGGGAGAATGCATGACTGGAGGGATGGATGTATGGAAAGAAGAAAGGAAGATTGGGTGGATGGAAGGATGGATGAGGGAAAGAAGGAAGGAAGCAAGGGTGGATGAAAGGATGGATGGAAGAAAGGAAGAATTGGTGGATGGATGGATGGATGGGAGTAATAATAGATGTATTCAGTAGCTAGGAGGGACAATGGATGGGTGGAAAAATGGACGAGTGAATGGATAGATAGGAATAGGGTCTGTAGCCTACTTTACATATCCGTGTCCACTGGATATCAGGTACAGGCATGCATTGCTTTACTTATCCCAAACTAGGACAAGAAGCAGAGTGTGCGCCTTCCATTGCTGGCTTCCTTCTAGAAATGCTAATCAAAGTGTCAGCATGACACCCGAGGAGCTATCATTTTTACAGATCAGCAATGACAGGTATGCTCCCTCTGCTGCCTCCATGTACCTTTCTACAACTTTCCAGAATGATTCAGGGGCCCAAATCCCAAGAGGCCTGCATCTATTATGAGATGAAATGTCTGGCCTTCCCTTCCCCTGCAACTCCCTTTTGGTTGTCCAACATGATGGACTGCCTCAGTGTCCAATAGGATGTTTCAAGCAAGAAGTGGGCCAACCCTCAACATGCTTGATGTGTCTTCCTGTGCTAAATTTAGGAGCCACTTTGCTCAGTTTGGGGAATGGAAAGGGTTACTTTAAAGCTGATCCCAGGCAGATATAAAACCCATAAATCAATGCAGCTCTCTATACATTAATACATCATTAAATGCATTCCTTTAAATGTGAACTGTGTAATGATCTGTATTAGACTTGGTATCAGCCTCTTTGTCATACTGTAGTGCAAGGAGTATGCTGATAGGAGGATACAGCAGAGTGACAGAGATGAGCTCACCAGTCTGTCTTTTCTCCTTTCACTGTCCAGTCACAGGCTGGGGGAGGGACAAGACCTGTAAATGTTACTTTACTGCAGCAGAGAAGAAATCAGGTCTTATGCTCTGCTAGATGGGGCTGTGCTGTGTAGAAGAGCTGTGTAAATCTCAGGACTGGAAAGACAGAATTACAAATCCATTATCAGGTAAAACATTATATACGGTATGTATTTCACCTGTGTGTTTAACTGGTTGCCTTGAATTAAGCTATAACAACCTAGAAGCCCTAATTTTGACATATTCCAGGTGGAGAGCATGGCTTTGGCCCTTGCGCTTCACTCTGGCCTATCACTGGTTGGCGTAACAATATAAGTACACACATAGATATACACTATAAATTATGTTAATAACCATTTTACTATTCATGTTGTACTCAAAATGCTATAATTTGGAAGTTGCTGGATTTTCGTCTGGTCGTAGTCTGTTAGCAGGCTATGTATGTTCCGTGTGATAGAAGCATAATATAGTTTATGTTATAGTTACTATGGAAATGAATTCACAGACACCTGATGCTGTTGGAACACGCCTGGAGGCAGTTTTACTGGAATGTGCTGATTTAATATATATCATTGTGCTGGCAAAGTTCTTCTTGTACTTTATGCTGGCTCAGTCAGGAAGGATACATTCTATTGTCAGCAACATAATCCTCCAATGGTTCAGTGCTTGTAATGGGTTAAGGAATGTGTGGCAAGTGTACAGAAAAAATATTTAAATTAAACATATAGGGGTCTATTCACTAAGCTGCCAAAGGATCTAGCCGTAGCTTCGGCTGATCCTTCGGCTAGCTTCGGCCTCAGGACCCCTTCAGTAGAACCGAAGGGCTGCTGTACGGGCTATTCACTGTAGCCCGTAAAGCTGGCGAAGTCGGCCGAGCGGCTCAGTCGAGCCGAAGTCATATGCTTCGGCT
>NW_017306731.1:22089-34304 GCF_000935625.1 Nanorana parkeri
TAGGCTTCGGCCCGACTGGGCCGAGGTGAAAGCCGAAGCTGGCCGAACGGCTGGCCATTGGCCGGCCGACAGCCTGACAGCCTGCTACTGACTGCTGGGCGGAGCCAGCCGTCATCTCATAGCTGGCTCCGGCCACTTGCACAGACAGATCAGCGTCCCTGGTTACCAGGTAACCAGGAACGCTAATCTCCAGATAGCCCAACTCTCCCGGACGCTTTGGGAGTCTCCCACTATTAGATTGCGACTCCCGGCCGCCCCCGGGAGAGAAACACTCTCCGGGAAAGTTTTACTCTGCACGATCGAGCAGAGTAAACCTTTCCCTGCTCTGTTGTCTTTTTTTTTTTTTTTTCATCTGACATTGGAGCCTTTGGCTGCCGTCAGAATAAAAAAAATAAACACCATAAGAATGCATAGCTACATTCCTATTGTCTATTTCAATTTGCAATAGCCAAAAGCAAACTAGCTATTGCACCCGCCCACTGCTGCTGTCAATCAGGTCCCCTCTAGCGATTGACAGCCGCAGAGGGCGGGTGAAATAGCTAGTTTGCTTTTGGCTATTGCAAAATGAAATAGGCAATAGGAATCTAGCTATGCATTTCTATGGTGATTTTTTTATTTTATTATTCTGCCGGCAGCAGAACCGCCCGGCCAATAGAAAACAGTTGCTCGGTACCACAGAGGGACCGAGCAAAATAGCCGAGCCGAATGCCGCTCGGCGGCATTCGGCTATTCCCTCACTGCTGTTCGGCATCTATGAGAATAGACCAAACAGCAGCGAGTAGCCTGCCGGAGGTTCGGGAGAGCATGTTCAGCCGACCCGAAGCCGCACGAAGCAAGCCGATGTACGGCTGATTTCAGCCGATATACGGCTGGAATCAGCCATACAAGCCTGAGGTGAATAGCCAAACAGCATTCGGCTCACTTCACTTCGGGTCGTTTATTCACTCGGCTGCCTACGGCAGCTTAGTGAATAGACCCCATAGTCATTTAACTTTTTTAGATATAATGGTAAAAGAGATCCTTTTGATGTCAATAATCTTATCAATAGGTGACAAGACTGCAAAAGCTTTCTGGTTAGAGGTGCTCTTAAAGGAGAACTATGGGATGAGTGATTTCCACTCACCTCATAGTTCTAGCCGACCTGTGACAATGAGACTGTCACAGGTCGGCTCAGTAGATCGGGAGGTGAGCGAACACATACCGGCGTTCGCTCACCTCTCGATCCTGTCACGGCTCTCTGCCGTGGCAGGGGGAGGGGCTGGATTCCCCTCGCCCCGCTCCAATCTGCCAGCGCTGACTGGCGGAACGGACGGGGGAGGGGGCTGGTATAGCTGGCTCAGCCTCTAGATAGGCAGAGCCAGCTGTAATTCACGCAGCTGGGCGGATCTCGACGTCGATGTCCGGATCCGCTCCAGGTACGGCGTCTCAGTATACACGAGCTGTAGCTCGCGGTATACTGAGCTTAGGGTAGCGGGAGGATGCTAGTTTGTGTCCTCCCGTTACCCTAAGGAGAACTATGGGGAAAAACACTGACCCCATAGTTCTCCTTTAATGTACGTATATGACTAGGCTGACTCATTGAAATAAATACACTCCCTGTGTGGCTGACATGTTTAGATCACACTAATCTCTTAAAGTGACACTAATCTCACGAGTTAAATCTTAATATTGCGTTCAAGTACCTTACCTCTTAACAAAAATGTATCTTATTTGTGTATCACTCGGCTGTAGACCCTCAAATCATCTCTGAATTGGTGCTGACACTGTCCTTCCTTCTGGAGGGGGGCTACTTTTGTTTCCCATGGTCCCTGTGTGTGTTGTAAAGTAGCCACCACGCCAAGCTCACTCCTGTGATGGACTATAATACAAATGAGTAAACTGAACATGAGATTGTAGTCCATCACATGAGTGAGCTTGGAGTGGTGGCTACTTTACAACACACACAGGGACCATGGGGAACAAAAGTTGCCACCCTCCAGAAGGAAGGACAGTGTCAGCACCAATTCGGAGATGATTTGAGGATCTACAGCCGAGTGACACAAAATAGATACATTTTTGCTAATAGTGAAGGTACTTGAATGCATTTCTAAGATTCAATTCCTGAGTTTAGTGTCACTATAACAGCACTATGTCTGTGAAGTTTCTCATTTATCCAGGTAATTGTATAGCTTTAAAAAATAAATCAATGCAACTGGACTTTCTGTATTTTTCTTAAAGACATTTCACTGGTCATCCAACCAGCTTTCTCAATTCAGAATTAAGGAAAGCAGGTTGGGTGACCAGTGAAATATCTTCAAGAAAATTACAGCAAGTCCAGTTGCTTTGATTTATTTTTTACAGATATCTGAACAGCATTGTTATGATTGCAGCATAGAAGTCCTTTGAAGCTAAAGGGCACTTGCGCGCAGCATTCTGATCAGGTCCGCTTGTCAGTTTTTTAGGCAGACCTGATCAGAAGTTCAATGTAACTCTAGTCAATTGGCCCGAAGAAAAAAAAAACCAGAACAAAGTTCCATTTTAGCAGAGCTGAATAAAATAGAGGTAATTGGATGACTCATGTTTGTTGAAACAGTGAAATCTGTTTCATTCTGCTCAGATCAGCAGGGGATGCATGCATGGATCTCCTGTGGATCAGAACGGAGAGCGGACGTATGAAAGGGGCATAAGGGAAGGTCTCTGCTAAAGTGGTCTACTTTCTTTAACCTTTGATTGTAATGGAATTCAGGAGGTCTGGGATGTAGAATGTGATACACAAGATTTTTAAACTGTATAGTGTTGCAAATTGTCATGAAGACACCCCATCCGCCAGTCAATTTGGGGGCCCTCAGATCTTATTACCGTCACACAAGGAAGTGTCATCAGCACATGGACAGTTCTAGAGGAGAACCATTAATTAGTCACAACCATTTAGATGCCACTGTTTGCCTGATGAGGGAGCCGGTAGGAGGCTCCAAAACGTTGCTCCTTTTTGTGACTAATAAATGGTTCTTCTCTGGAACTGTTGATGTGGTGGTGACCCCATCAGCTTTCTATCACCACGGCACTTGCATCCTATGAGTCTGTGAACCATTTGGGGTGCACCATATACTATCCTATGCAACTGTTCTTCAAGAGACCACTGACCACTGAGGCTCTGGAATTTTAAAGTGGAATGTTTCATGGGAATATATGGATTGCTGACCCCATCTTCTGGACATTAAACAAGTGTCAGTGATTACTTAGCCTATCAAACCCTTTAATAGCTGTACTAAACTTTAAGCGTTGAACGTCTTTTTTGTTGTCTTTTTTCAGCTTTATTAAAAAAACTATACAGTCATTGTAATTTACTTGTAATAGAAATGTACAGTTTTATTGGGTTCATTAAAGTTCTCCGAACATAACATTGTATGCTCCTGATGCCCAGCATATGTGTGTAGGAAGAGTGGTTATGACTCAGTGTAATTTCTCTGTGAGTATTAGGGATCTGTACAACACACCAGAATAGGTGTAGAAGGTTGATGTGGGTTGTGAGCTTATCTGTGCATTCATCAGATGCCTAGTCTTAAGTCAGCTGTCTGTAAGTGTTGTATACCACACCAAGTTAGCTGAAAATGTTAATGCAAACTAAGTGAAAAATATATAAAGCATACAACCAATATAATATAATATCATCAGGGCCGGATTTACTCTCTCTGCTGCCCCAAGGCCGGTTTCCTCAATGCGCCCCCAACCAGATAGCAGGGGCGGCAGGGTTGGTTTTAATTTTTCTTTATTTTTTTAAAAACTTTTTTTGTTTTTTTGTTTATTTTTTAACTTTTTTAGATTTGTATTTATTGTATTATCTTTTAAATGTTTATTTGTTTTATATTTTTTTATTTTTATAATTTTTTTACATGACAGCTGAGAGGGAAAAGCTGCGAGTACACGGAGCAGAGCAGAGAACGGATCTTCTCCGCTCTGCTCCCAGCTATCCATCCTGAATGAATGTGCCATGGTCCCAGGTCGGAGCAGGGCAGAGAACGGATCTTCCCTGCTCTGCTCCCAGCTATCCATCCTGAATGAATGTGCCATGGTCCCAGGTCGGAGCAGGGCAGAGAACGGATCTTCCCTGCTCTGCTCCCAGCTATCCATCCTGAATGAATGTGCCATGGTCTCAGGTCGAAAACCAGCGGCGAGATGGGGCAGACCATGAATGGGTGGGGGGAGGGTGGGGGACAGAGCTGCATGCATTTTACAAGTGATCTCGGCGACATCGCTGGGATCACTTGTACTGAAACACCAGCTTACCTGATCTACATTTTCGGGCAAAAGGGTTAAATGTAGAAACAAAACGACCCGCCCGGCAGCTGTGCTACCCCTCTACTCCCTGCTACCCTGAGGCCAGGTCTCGGTGGCCTTGTGGGACATCCGCCCCTGAATATCATATAATATAATATATAACTAATAAACAATGTGCTTACTTAAAAGTTTAGAAATATCATTAAAGTGTATCCAAACCCAAACACGCAAACCAAATATGTTGGTAACCATATTCCTGCAATGTCAAAAAGTCATTTTTTTTTATATTTCCTGGTTTCAGTTAAATTATATCAGCAGGGTGTAGTGTATAAGGACACTTATAGTCCTAGGGTGACAAAATGTACTTAGCTGCAGCATTATTATTATTATACAGGATTTATATAGCGCCAACAGTTTGCGCAGCGCTTTACAACATAAGGAAGACATTACAATCACAATACAATTCAAGACAACTGTGACATCCAGTTAGTAGATTAGTGACAAAGAGAGGACACTGAGGGGGTGAGTTGTGAGTTGTGGAGTGGAAAGATAGATTTGAGTGCCATCGGCATAGAGATGGTATTGGAAGCCATGTGAGGTTATTAACTGACCAATGGAGGAAGTGTAGATGGAGAAGAGAAGGGGTCCAAGGACAGAGCCTTGGGGGACCCCTACAGAAAGAGGAAGAGGAGGGTAGGAGTTAGATTTGTAGGTGACACTAAAGAAGCGCATAGCTAGGTAGAAGGAGAACTACGAGGGAGCAGAATCTTGTAGACCAAGCGAGTGGAGTTTTATGAGGAGGAGCAGGTGGTGAACAGTGTCAGCAGCAGAAAGGTCTAATAGCAAGAGTAAGGAGTAGTGGCCATTGTTTTTAGCAATTAGTAGGTCCTTGGTGAGTTTTAGGAGGGCGGTTTCAGTGGAGTGTATGGGGCGAAAGCCAGACTGAAAGGGGTCCAAAAGGTTGTTCTTAGTGAGGTGGCGACTCAGGCAGTTGTACATAAGGCGTTCTAGTGGTTTAGAGGTGAATGGGAGTAAGGAGATAGGTCTGAAATGATTGAGGTTGTTTTTTTTTTTGGTATTGGGGTGACTAGTGCATGTTTTAGAGGGGAAGGAAAGATTCCAGTAGAGAGTGAAAGATTGAAAATGTGAGTAAGAGAGTGTAGGAGTATGAGGGTGACCGAAGTAGTTTTGAGGGAACAGGGTCCAGGGGGCAAGTGGTGAGGTGGGTGTCAGAGAGGAGCTTTGTAACCTCCTCTGTGGTGACAGGGTCAAAAGAGGAGAGTGACAAGTGTGATGGTGGGTCTGGTACATTAATAGAGGAAGTTGATTGGACAGTGGCGATCTGATCCCGAATTGTATCTATTTTGTTTTTTAAATTAATGGCAATGTCCTGGGCAGTGAGTGAGTTAGTGGGTGGTGGTGATGGAGGACATAGTGGAGACTTAAGGTAGAAAGGAGTTGACGAGGATTGGATGAGAGTGTGTTATTGAGAGTGACAAAATAAGTTTGTTTGGCAGCACGGAGGGAGGAATTATATTTTAGGAGGGCAGCTTTATACAGGGTGAAGTCTTGCAGAGACCTAGTTTTCCGCCACAGTCGCTCAAGAGTGCGGCTATGTCTTTTTTTTATGTCTGGTTACTTCAGTTTGCCACGGTTGTAACGGACATGGTCTAAGTCTGCGTGTAGTGAGGGGAGCCAAAGTGTCCAGAGAGGATGAGAGTGAGCTGTTAAAAACAGAAGTAGCCCGGTCAGGGCAGGACAGTGGTGAGATTTTGTCATAGAGGTAGTCAGTAGCAGAGTGGAGAAGAGAAGGGTCGAGGTGGCGAAGGTTTCTCTGGGTGACAGTGTGTCATGTAGGGGGATTCTGGGTTGGGGACAGGGTGAGTGTGAAACTGACATGGTTGTGGTCTAAGCGGGGGAAAGGGTTGTTCGCGAGGTTGCATAGAAAACAAGATAAAGTATGTTACCATCAGAGTGAGTAGGAGTCTGTGTCCATTGAGTTAGATTAAAAGAAGAGGTTAGGTGAAAAAATTGAGTGGAAGCCGTGGTGTTAATGTTATTAGCATTCTCACCCTTTCCTGCGCAGTTGAACCAGAAGCAGCCGTGCCAATAAACAGTGCGCTGGCATACTCTACCATAGTCACCGCACTAAAACTGTGATGTTTAGCTGCTGCTGCTAGAACTTGAACACCTCCAAAGGAAGTTCCTACAAAGAATCTACATCCCTGGTGCTCAACCAGTGGCCAGGATGCTGTACGCCGCCCATTGGCAGTGGTGTACCTAGCATATCTGGTACCTGGTGCATGAACAAAGTCAGGGGAAATTTTGTGAACAAAGCCAGGAACCACACAAGCAGCAGGCTTTACATGACCATGCCTTCTCCTAGCCAGCAGTCCAGGATGTACGGTAGATGTGGGCTTTGGATGAGGCTTAAACAAAGCGAAGGTCCATTTTTCGGGGTAAAAAAGCAGATGAAAGCAATGTCAAGGGGAAAAATATGATCTCTGTTAAAGGAGAACTATGAGGTGAGTGCTTTTCATTCACCTCATAGTTCTAGCCGACCTGTGACAATGAGACTGTCACAGGTCGGCTCAGTAGATCGGGAGGTGAGCGAACACATACCGGCGTTCGCTCACCTCTCGATCCTGTCACAGCTCTCTGCCGTGATGGGGAGGGGCTGGATTCCCCCCTCCCCGCTCCGATCCGCCAGCGCTGACTGGCGGATTGGACGGGGGAGAGAGCGGGTACAGCTGGCTCTTCCTCTAGATAGGCAGAGCCAGCTGTCACTCACGCAGCTGGGCGGATCCAGACATAATTATCGGGATCCGCTTCAGCTGTGGCGTCTCAGTATACCGCGGGCTGTAGCTTGCGGTATACTGAGCTTAGGGTGACGGGAGGATGCTAGTTTGTGTCCTCCCGTTACCCTAAGGAGAACTAAGGGGAAAAGCCTTAACCCCATAGTTCTCCTTTAAGGTAATAAATACCTGTTATGGCTTGTTCAGACTAGCGTGCCCGGTAAAACAATTGTTTTCTATGTGCCTTAGCAGTGACTAGTATTGTTCAGTTGCTGAAAAATGCCAGTCACTTCATACAGTGTGAACAAACCTTTTGTATTATAATTACACATTACATACTTAACATAAACATATTTCCCTAAAGCTAGGTCCTCTTCAACATTCCATATGTTTTACTTTTGGTCCACTTTAACATTTTGTATAACTTACATTTGGTCCATTTTAACATTCCATATTCCTAACTTTTGGTCCACCTTAACCTCCCGTATTCCTAACTTTTGGTCCACTTTAACATTCTGTAGACCTAGCTTTCATTTTTCCATTCACTTTTCTATCTATTTACTTTACCTGGCTTCTTCCATTTTAGTGTTTCTCTCCTTGTTACTGTTATTGTACTATTTTTCTTTCCTGGTAATGGTTCCCACATATGGTTCAGTTTGATTGTTTCAATGTTCAAATCAAATCTATTTTTTGAGATTGAAAACTGTGGCTTGAACAGTTCGTACCAGGTCAGGTGACACCAGTTTCAAAATAACAGATCGAAACCTGCAAATTTAAACGCAGACCGCCGGCTTGTCTGCAAAGAACTGAAGAGTTCAAAATAAGGATTATCATAAAACTCTAAGTGGCAAAGTCTCCAACTGTTACAAATATATAGCATCAAGAGGGGTGGCACATGCAAGAAAGTGTTCGAAAGAAGAATTGTCCATGGAAACCAATCATTTTCTCCCTTTCATTATTCAATACTGCACTGGGAATATAAAATACAGAATCTGATGCAGTCAATAACAACTGTTCCCAGGTAAAAATATTTGCATGATGTGAACATCACTAAAAGCCATGTGTGAAATTAACCATCACAACTCCATTACATTTTAGAAAACATTCATCCATTTTGTGTCAAAAACAATTTTGTTTTACTCATTTTATTTTTCATTGGGGTGCCATAGTGTAAAGGTTGCCCATTTGAGGATGTATGTAAGGTTAGAATGGCCTGACTTTGGAACTTTGATTCTCCTCTACTCTCCACTTGTTACCCTTCCATACCTGCCCATAGTAACGCAGTAAAGCAAAGCATTTTAGAAAGAGAGTGTCACAATCTAGGATCAGGCTCAGAGTCTAGTGGGTGAAACAGCAGGCAAATTTGTGGTATAACAGGCCGAGTTTGGTACACAAGCAGACGGTAGTAGTATAGGAGCAGGCAGAAACGTAGTCAGTGAACAAGCCGAGGTCAGTAGCCAAAGGTAACAGGTATGAAGCAGAAGACGGTGAGAATAGTCGGTGAAACAGCAGTCAAAGGTCGGTACACGGGTAGCAGTATGAGCAGATTGTATCACAGAGGGAGCAGGAAGCAAAATATTGGCAGGAGCACAATAATCTGGCAAACAGGAAGTGCAGAAGCATGGCTAAAATGGAAGTTCAAGGTAGGAGCAAGGTGTTCAGAGTTCAGCAGAAACTAGGTTTACCTGAGGATTACACATGAGAGCAGGCAAGGAGCTATCCAAGGTTTCAGAGTGGCTCAGCAGGTAGAGCCACTGCCAGACACATGGCAGAGGCCCTGGGTTCAGCTCTGGATCCTGATAGAGAGGTGTTGTAACAAGAGGATCTGCTGATGATCGATGTAGGGGCACATCAGCATTGATCATGTGATATTACAGTTTGGACTGCATGACCGTGCAAAGGGTAAATGTATGGGATGGAGGGTTTTGGGGAGCGGCCATCATGGAGTTAGGCTTTGAAGCAGAAGGAAATCGTAACTGAATGACATTTAGTTTGCTAAAACACTGTTATAGATAATTGCCAATAAAAAAGCCACTTCCCATCTACATGCATGCACTCCAGCCATTGCAGCATGGCATTTTTCAAGACTGGTTTCCTGTCGGTGGCAACAGTGGAACATGTTATGCCATGTGCATTGGCATGACGGCTTGTCAATCTGGACAACAAAGGAGAACAGTTGGAAAATGGTGATGGAGTGTTGTCAGCCTATAAAAGGTATAGCCAGCAGAAGGACCTTCATGGTGGGATCACCAGGTATCATTTAATTAAAGCTGCAGATTTAAAAATACAAAAAAATGCTGTGATTGGATTTATATATACTTTAGTAGCTGGGAGGTAGACACGTTGGTCTAGGCTGACAAGAGAATGTGAGCTCTGGGCGGTTGTCACCTACATGTTGATTGGGCAGCAGCATGTAGTCTCCGGAAAGCCTTGTTACCTCCCCTACACTGTGCAGCCTATAGCGTATACAGTTAAGACATGTATTATACATGTCTTAACTGTATATTTGGGCTGGCATTGCCCTGTAAAACAGGTGGGATTAACTGGTACATTGGTAATCAGGAGGTACTTTGTGGTAGCCAACCATGTGATGACACCTAGACTAAGAACCCCCTGGCACAGACAAGAGGCTCAGGATCATCCTATAATAAAAAGGAGAACACCCCGTGCTGGTAATAAACCCTTCCCTTGATTACTTGTTCTCAAATAGACAGCTTGGGAGTGTCTGCAACTGAGCCAAAATTGCTGCTGGCCAAAACTGTACAAAGGAAAGTTGAATAAAATGATTTTAATAACTTGATTAAACTCAGTGAAAGCCTTTTGAAGCTACTCTTTTAGCTATAGCAATGTGTGAAGTCAATCTGTGCTTTGCCCATGCAGGGAAAAGCAACAGGTTCACTTTAAAGTGTATGTCCAGCCAAAATGTTTTTTTTTCTTAGCTTTGGATAGGGTGTGGAAGGTTTACAACCCCTGTAAGGTTGCTATTTTGGCTCTGTTACAGAGGTTTACCCTCATATCCTGTACTGCTGGCAACGTTTTACAAGACAGGAAGTGAAGGGAAGTCCGCAAAATGCTGTTCTTACTTAGCATAGTGAAATACTTGAAGCCCTGACAGATTTTTATTCCTCCCTATGTCCCTGTTGTTACTTTTTGTCTGGAGTCAGTAGGACAAGAAGTAAAAGTAAATCTCCCTAATGGAGCCCCAGATATCAGTAAAACCTGAGACCATTCTATCCAAAACTAAATAGGCTTGACATACACTTTAATGTAGCTTTCCCGGTGGCGTATACATACCCTTCTTTTACTCCACCGCCTCTTTGTTCAGCCACTGGGAGTGAAGGTAAGACCTGTAAACTATGAGTCATAGCTCATACAAGACTATGAACTTCACTGATTGGCCCAGTACTGTCACATGGAGTGAGTTACATGCTCCTCCATATCTGGAAGTACCATTTACATCCTTGAGCTTCTGGTTCTGATTAGAGAGGTGAGCGAGCAAAAGTCAAAAGTTAAACACATATGGTGCTCGGGAGGATGGGGAAAGGAGGGTTAAAGCAAAGCTGTTGCTTTGCCTTGAATAAACAAAACACGTTTACTTTAAGCTTCAATTTGGTCACATGACAGACTGTCTAGTGCCTAGTACTGTCTGGCTACTATGGACTGGCATGGAAAAGAGTATCACTAGGCTGGCATGAGTTTAAATCTACACCAATCATCTACCTCTTTAACCCTTTCGCTGCCAAGCCCTGATGACAGCTATTAATTTAAAGGGGAACTGTTCTAATATAAATTTATAGCAGAACGATTGATGCCACTGACGTAAGGCATACTGACGTGGCGGTCTGGGAACATTTTTGTTCCGCTGTATGCCTTATGTCGGTGGACTTTCTTGACTTTCTTGACCTTTATACTTGCTCCAGGTCAGTGACTGAAAGTATTAAAGTCAAAGAGTCCACATAACAGCCAGGGCTCTTACATTTTCAGAAAATTGTCAGCAATGGCAGCTTCCATATGTCAGTTAGGAAAGGTTAATTTTAAGTGATCCTGGGTATTTGTATATAGTGCTATTGCATTGCATGCTTGATCGAGCAGAGTAAACCTTTCCTATCTAATAGCGGGAGACCCCCGGGCGACCCCTGGCAAATCGCCATTCGACCCCCGACGGTGTCGCCACCCACAGGTTGAGAATCACTGACCTAAAGTATCTCTTTGACAACAGGTACCGTAGTTACTCGAGCATTGCCAACATGCCGGTGAATAATTCCCAAACCATGCCGGAATATTTCATGTCTGTCTTCTGTTTATAAATAATGTATCCTGAATTGTTTAGAACAAAACATTCCTTTAATTTCTATGCTCATTGTTTCATGATCAAAAGTGTGATCTGCTCATAAAACCAAATACACAGCAGCTGGGTAAAGAATGTCACGCTCCCGGACCACACACATTACAGAAGATGCATGAAAAGTCAAGTATTGCCGGGCCCACTCAGTCTTCTCAGAAAAGCAGAGCAACAATGCTTCTAGCCTGTGACCTGAAGGTGCAACAAAACCCTTTGATGTTTGAGAAGACTGGCAAATAAAAGTAAAAGCGCTGAAAGCAATGTGTGCACCTTTAGTGAGTTCACAGACTGTTTAATAATGAAGATACCCATGTGTATACAGGGAGTGCAGGCAGTCTTGTAATAGGTATTAAGGAGCAACTCCAGACAAAGAAAATCAGTCAAAGTCCAAATGAAGCCAAAACCTTGACTGATGGATTCGTCAAATACGTCCCTCTGTTAAAAACCTCAATGAACACACGGACTGCGCGACATGGATTTAAATGGCCAGAGCAGCCCTTTAATAAACATATTAAAATTGAACAGTTACCAAACATAATAACCAAAATAACATACAAATAAATAATCTGAATGACTGTTGGATCCGAGAAGGGGGTCTTTGGGTGACCATCAACCAAAATAAGGCCTCTACTAAAACCACTTGCATGTCCCCAGCCGCACCCCCCCACCAGCTCGAGGACAGATACTGCTTTCCAAGGGGCCAGGCCCCCAACAACTACCAACACCAACAGGGGGAGGGAGCACCATACCAGCTGATGGCCCCCCCTTTTGTAACCGACTCACATTTCTAGACCCCCAAAGACCCCTTAACCCGCCAAGCT
>NW_017306731.1:34344-56725 GCF_000935625.1 Nanorana parkeri
TAACCCGCAAAAGCTGCTGTGATATAAAGAACCATTGCAACTGCCACCAACTGCAAAAAATTAGGGGAGGGTGGGCGGGACAACCTTCTTCCTCCGTCCATTTTCCAGAAAGAACACCCATCAGCCCTTGCGGTTCCATCCCATGCGGCTCCTCCCTGACACCTGACTCCAACCTCCAATCAGTTAAGGTCAACTGATTCACATTTTATTTAACCCCTTCTCCAGGGACTATTCCTTCAACCAGTCATGCAGCCCCTCCTCTCATTATCTCCAGGTCTGTCTTTGTTGTAACTTTGGATAAAGTGGAATGGGATTAGCTGAGAACAGCTGTCAAGTTTTTATTGCTAGGTATATGAAGGATCACTAGAATGCTCTGACTTCTGTGGATCAAATAATATTAATTTAGGTATTGGAGCATGATTTATAATTAATTTAACTTCCACTAACAAAAAGCACATTCAAGTATAAACTGCATCTAAACCCAATAGCACACGTTAAAATCCACATTTTAGGCCTGAGAATTACTTAAACCCCCCCAGAATTATATACTGTATTTTCTAAAAGCACATACCCTGTAGAATAAAATGGCGGCAGTTGCAAATTTTTATGTCCCTTGATATTAGTGCAACTCTTTATCAAACCTAAAATACACTTAAAGTGACATTAAAGTCAAAATTGTTTTTCTCTCCCCCCAATGTTAATTAAAGCACTTACCTTAATGACATCTCTTAATCCGATCTTCTTCTTTCCTGATGTTTTCATCTGTCCCTCCAGCGCGGGTCTCCGATCCAGCGCTGACCTCTCTCTCCTTGCTGGCACTTCCTGCCCCACGGTGTCTGCATGTGGGTGCACGCGTCCACATACTTGCCTTGTGTCTCTCCTCGTCTCCCGGCCAAAAATTTGAACTGCGCAAGCGCCCACCACAAGATGCTTTGTGACAGCCAGAGAATTTTCACATTTTCGGACGGGAGCGCGCAGAGAAGACACAGGTAAGTATTGACCTCTTTTAAAGCGTTTTTGTTTTGTTTTTTACACTTTTTGCATATATCTACTGCTTCCTAGCAGTAGATATACGCAAAAAAAATGGAGGCTTTAATTATACTTTAAGTTAACTTTCGTGCACAAAAACACAATATAATACCCAATTTTGTAAAATATAAAAGATGAAGTTGTTCAGAGAAAATAGATACCCAACAAGCCAACCCTAAAAATTGCTTGCGCCGGTGGTACCCCAAATTGTCCAAAGGCGGCTATTTAAAAGCTTGTACACGTCATCAATTTAGAGTTAACCATGAATATTAGCCCTAGAATTATTGCTTTTACTCTGGCGAGTGAGGTGATACCTAACATGTGTGGCACAATTGTCGTTTTTGTACATAGGTGCACCCGACATATGTTTGTGTTAGTATGCGCGTGTTACCAGGGATGGGGGACTTTATTTTTGTAAATTTTTTTTAACTTATCCTCATTGCTATCACATGGGGGGCTCACAAGCCCCCTATGTTATAGCACATTTTAGGTGACAGGTTCTCTTTTAGGTGAAAGTAGGGGTCTATTAGACCCATAATGTCACATCTGCAGTCCATTGACTCTGATCAAGCACAGATTGTGCTTGATCAGCTTCTTCCCCGGCTTCTCTAGCGGAAGTAATGCAATCAGCATCTCTTCTGGCTTTATTCAGCGGATGTTCCCTGGCCTTTCTCCCTGCCTCCTGCCGACACCCACAATGCCAGTCCCAGGGCTGCAGGAGGGGCAGTGGAGCGCAGGAAGCAAGGCAGGGGCTGTTGGAGTGGGGGGGTCTGTTTACCAGCCCCTGGAAGCGATCTGGCAGCTTTTCAGCTACCAGAATTACATCCAGTGTAAAACCAGGTAGTATGGGCCCAGGAGTATATTTACACAGGGTTAAGGGGCAGTTCACACTAGCCTGTTCGCTAAAACACTGTGTTGTTGCATTGTGACAGCTCTTGCAATGTGTGATACCAGGGGCATCCCGAGCCTAGGTGTCGCCCAGGGGCGGAGACCGGGTGACACCACGCCGTGACATCATCGTGCACGCGTGTGACGCGTGCGTGCACTATGACGTCATCGTGCATGCGCTGTGGTCTTTTTGATGCCTGCCGCCGGCCATCTTGGTGATGGACGCTGGCAGAGAGAGGAGGGGACGGAGGGGATAAGGTATGCCGCCGGGTCCCCTCCTCTCTCTTGACACTGTCGGGCTCTCGGTCCATGACCAAGTGCCCGACTTTTCATAGGGGGTGACACCAAAATGACTGTCAGTCATTTTGGTGTCACCCCTCCAATGGTGGCACCCGGGTGCGGGCCGCACCCCCCGCATCCCCCTTGTGACGCCACTGTGCGATACCATCACTTTTTTAAGTTTTATGTGGAGCATTCAATGTTTATACTCCATTTAGGTCCCCGCACAGCAACGTGGTGCAGTGCGCTGCTCTGCTGTGATCTACGGTGGCATCCAGTGAGCTGTATTAAAATGCAGCATGTTTGTACCCATCACACCCACATTGTAGCGTGAGTTGTTTTCTATGTGTCCTTGCATTTGTTTTTTTAGGGGTTGTTTAGGCTTTTTCCCTTTATTTTCACCTGCAAAGGTTCAAGGCAGAATAACAGCGAGACAATGTACATAATATATTCCCGTGGTTTCCTGAGTCTACAGCAGGTTACTAAATGAAAGCAAATATCTGGCGGAGACAATCACATGAATAGAGACGTATTCTTACTCACACGATCTAGGGGAAAACCTCACAGAAACTTTTTATCTTTGCTTTGGAGATGACAAATACTTTGCAGTTATGCTCCAATTAAAATGAAATGTTTGCAGCCGTTTACAATAACATCTCATTGCTGCCGATCTGCAGGCAGATATAAAACACAATTCAACTCTATTATGTAGTCACTAAAAAAACATAAAACTTAAAGTGCAACTAAAGGCAAAGATTGTTTTTAGTTTTGTATAGAGTGGAGAGGGATTAGAACACTGGTCAGTTTTGGTATCTGTATCCTCGTTAGGGAGTCACCTCTCTATTTTTCCTGGTGATTGTTATCACTGAAAGTTAAAGAGAATCCCAAATTTTGGGTTGTAACCAGAACAGGAATAGATGGGAAATCCTCCTATGGGTACACTAGTTCTGAATAGGTTTGCCACCTGTCCTGGATTCACCTGGACAGTCTGGGTTTTGAGTCCTGTATGTGCTGTGTCTGGGTTTCAGCTGGCCTGAAACCTGGAAATAGCACGTACAGGACTCAAAACCCGGACTGTCCAGGTGAATCTGGGACAGGTGGCAACCCTAGTTCTGGAACACCATCCTCGGTGTGATGGTGGTCCAGAATCAGGGTTCCCTCACTTTGGAGGGATTTCCTCTCACTACCTGTTGTGGCTATGGGACAGGAAATGAAAGGAAATCTCTCAAGATGGCAAAATAAGCAGACACGGGATATAACCCTCCCTTACTCCACAATAAGAAAAAAAAACTTTGGGCGTTAGTAGTTCTACTAGTAGTATAAGACGCTGAATATCACTTTATATTAGCTTACCGAACTCCCTGGCCCATCAGCACTCATTCTGGGAGAGGGAGGAGGAAGACTTTAGGCAATCAAAGCTCTGGTTTGTGCAGTGAAGTCAATCTAAAAGTGTGAACATGCTTACAACAAACAAGGCTCCTGCCATGAACTCATCGGTGTACTGTTGCTCCATTATTATTCAATAAGCAGGCTAGGGCGGACCCTTGACCAATATGTATTACTTATAGTGTATCTATGGTCAAAAACTAAAAATAAATATGGATTTTTATATTGAATTTCCATAAGTTCTATCCTAATAATCATATTGATGTAGAAGTTTGTAAATGTACGTATTGAAGATGCCCATAGAATGTACTTCCTGAGTGCACTGACATAATTTCACTTAGCCCTATGACTATGCCTTTGCTTGTGTTACCACTCCCACGGAGTCTGCCTCCTGAACTACAACTCAGCGTCTGAACAATGTAACATTATCACTGTTTCCTGGGAGCAATGCATGATGGGCTATGTAGTCTTGAGAAATACAGATTTCATTGCATGAAGCAGCAGGGAAAGAGAAGCAAAGCACACTGGGAATGCAGGAAGTTTGTAAAAGTGATGGCCAGACAGAAGGCAGCACTCACTACATAAAAGGATTTCAAGTACTAAGCAAAGCACTTGATTTGCACTGGGTCCCTCTAAACCAGGGATGATCAACTCCGTCCCTCCACCTGTTGTGGCATTACAAATCCCATGGGGCATTGCAAGACTGACAGTTACAGGCATGACTCCCAGAGGTAGAGACATGTTGGGATTTGTGGTTAAAGCACAGCTGGAGGACAGGAGTTGCCCACCTCTGGTCTAAACTGTCAGCATTGACACCACAACCGTCTTTCATTTTAGTAGATTCCTTAAACCTGCTCCCGGGGTGAGTGTTAGAAAACAGCCCTGAAACAAGCAAGCAACAACACACAGCTAAGAGCAACTTTGATGTACCTAATGCATTTGCCCAGAGCAAACACTCCAATTTTAGAGGTATACAGCGTGATTGCTGATTGGTCGATATGGCTCTTGCACTTTGCTGTTCACCTCATTGAATAAGACCGCCGTTCTTTTCCCAATGTTGGTTGCGTGTTGGCAGCTGGCACTTGTGATACTTGGCATTCATGTGAAAGATCCGGGACAATGGGTGTGGATAAACAATTATATGTACAGTGCAGCTATGTAAATTGTATCTCCACTGAAGTATTAATCCAATTATTTTACCTTCTCCAGACACAGCGAGTAAATAAATGGCAATGTTACTGCCAGTTCTGAGAAATACTGGATGCATTACAAAGGTAGTGACAGTAGGCTCCATGGTAAACACACATTATTAAAGGCCCCATGTGAGCAAAAAATAGCGCTGGGGTTATATAAACAATAATAACAAGTTACAATAATATAATAGAAACAATAATGATTAAACGGTGGTCAAAAGCTATAAACATATACTTCTATCCCACTCCTAATCACCATATTGATCTCAAAGTTTGTAAACTCACTAGTTCAAGATGCCCATAGGATGTACTTCCTCAATGTACTGACATAATTTTACTCAAAAAATTGCATTCGCCCGAGAAACTGCAAAAAACTACAATACCCCAAATTTCCCATAGGCGACGCTTTAAAAGCTTTTACTGCTTATCATTTTAGTGATTGATGGCCCTAGAATTATTGCTCTCACTACGATGTTCGCGACGATGTTGCAATTTTCGTTTTTGCACGTTGGCGCACGAGACGCATGCTTGCGCTTGTATGTGCGTGCACGTGGGGGCGGTGTGACTTAAATTTATTTTTTACACTTAACTTTATTGCTATCACATAGGGGGCTAACAAGGGACCCCAAAGAACCTTATGAAGCAGAGATCTGCTTCACCAGCTTCTTCTCCGGGCTGCAGGAGCCGATGAATGTAAACAGTGACACACATGTAATACACATCACTTCCGGGTCCAGTGATTGGAGGAGAGATCAGCTAGAAGCTTGCTGACCTCCCTCCGATCTGTCAGTCCCGGGCCCACCCCCGATTTTGAATGAGCAAAATCATCTTCAGAACGTTTGTTTGACTTTCTAATTGTTGATGGAGTCCAATCGATGATCAATTTTGACCGCAGTAACATAAAAATTCAAAGGAGCACGGTGGGAAATTTTTCTCGATCAAATTCAATTCTAACAGTGAATCCGTTCATTCCAAAATCAAATGTTAAATCAAAGCGAAAACCAAACGGAATTTCAAACAACAATCGCCACGTCTCCGATGGCATTATTGAACATTCCGACGAGGTTTTTCGTACAAACATTTGTTTGCAAATCTACCCGTGTATAATCTACTTTAATAAGGGATCACTGTACAGATTTTTGGCTCTTCACTTGTGCGTTCAAAATTTCTCTTGAAGCTCACATCTAACAATGCTAATTTCAAATATTAATATTGTCAATATTTTTTATATTTATTTAAATATATGAATATGTTTCATGTTAATATTATTGGCTATGATGTAACGGTTAGTGTAAATAGGGTAGTTTTTTTGTACCATTTAGTCAAGCATCATATTTAATTTTACCAATTGATGTGGACGTTTTTCAGTATGTGCAAGCTGAAAATTGTGCTTCTGAAAATCTTACATTGAACAGACTTTTCCAGTAAGGTCATAAAGCTAACACACAGCCAGATCAGGGATCCCGGCCAGTATCAAGATATAAATAGCTCTTCCTGTTTTCTCTTTGGTTTCGTTACAGACCATAATCCTGAAGCGATCATTTATTGTAATAAGTAATGAAGTTGTTGTTGTGGTCTGTATATGCTAATGATGCATTGCCTGTGGTCTGTACACACATATTACTGTGATAATGTGCCATGTCAGATTGAAAGCCCTCAGGGGCAGGGCCCTCCTTACCATCTTGTCTTGAATTGTATTGTGATTGTAATGTCTTCCTTATATTGTAAAGCGCTGCGCAAACTGTTGGCGCTATATAAATCCTGCATAATAATAATCATAATAATAATGTCAGCATGGAATGTGAATTATGTAATTTGCAGTTGCTGGTCACAGAAGCAGTGATAAGCGTGCATTCATCCATGTTTTTCTGGGGATGAACTGTGCTTATGTGGAGTATTCAGTTACCTGAAGGATTGCCCGCCAGCTACGCTGCAACACATGTAGCCATGGGGCCCAAGTGACTGCTCTGGGGGCCAAGCAGACTGCTAAGTAGGGTTGCCACCTTTTCTTCAAGTGGAACCCAAACACTCTAGCGCCGTGTGTGGCAATTCTATTTTTTTTTGAGAATATAGAGGAGAGAGCGATGAGAGGCAGCCAGGAGAAAGAGCAAGAAGAGACAGCCAGGGGAGGGAGTAAAGAGACCGTCTATAGAGGACTACAAATTCCAGCAATACATGATACAGTAATGCAAAATAATATGAAGCTACATACTCTGGGGGAGAATTTATCAAAACTGGAGTAGACAAAATCTGGAACAGTTGCCCATAGTAACCAATCAGCTTCTCTCTACAGTCTGTTCAGTTAAGATTTGAAAATAAAAGAGAGAAGCTGATTGGTTGCCATGCACTCCAGTTCTTGTCTGCTCCAGTTTTTGTCTGCTCCAGTTTTTATAAATTCCCCTCTCTGTGTTTTCCTGGGTAGTGTCCAGGGTCTCAGATTGTCTGTGCGGGCTCCCAGCAGAGCTGTGCAGGCTATGTGCGGCCTCAGATGGGTTATGTGCGGTCTCAGATTGGTTATGTGCGGTCTCAGGTGGGCTATGTGCGGTCTCAGGTGGGCTATGTGCGGTCTCAGGTGGGCTATGTGCGGTCTCAGGTGGGCTATGTGCACTCTCAGGTGGGCTATGCAGGCTCTCAAGTGGGCTATGCAGGCTCTCAAGTGGGCTATGCAGGCTCTCAAGTGGGCTATGAGGACTCTCAGGTAGGCTATGCGGACTCCCAGGTGGGCTATGCGCACTTTCAGGTGAACTCTCCGAGTGGGTTATGCGGGGTTCCAGAAGGCTGTGCAGTGCAGGGGTCTCACCAGGGGTCTGGAGGTGGGCAGCGTGCTGTCAGGAAGGAACAGGAGGAGAAGGAGATGTGTGGGCTGATGCCTGTTTACAGGCGCCTGCGACTTCAGGAAGATGAGGCTGCCTGTGGTCCCATGTGCTTGCTGGGGACCTCAGGCAGCCGCATCTGTCACAAAAATGTAACTGCCAGCATCAGCACTTGTGTCTTGTGTGCTGGTGTCAGCTGGACTGACACTTAGACACAAGACTCAAAAAAACGGACTGTCCGGGTGAATCCCGGATGGGTGGCAACCCTACTGCTAAGTAAATTGTAGTATAAAACAAATTAATGTATGTATAGTTCAGAAACTTTTGTCATTTTAGAAGAAAAGGATTTTGTATGATGTAAAATACTCCGGTATCCTAATATACCACACAGGTCACAGCGTGAGATTATTGAAAAGGTGAAAAATAAAACAGGACACTATATGATTGCATAATTAGTCTACATTTAGAAGATATGTTTACCTTTCTGATCCATATTTAGGATGTAACATGAAACATGTTCCTCTCTCTGCCGGTTACTGCATAATTTTCAATTTGGCGTGGCTGTGCGTAGCTCCACTCGCACAGATGTGTCATCCATTGACAAATCCTTTGACAGGATCTGTGAATAGAGAAGTTACAAGTCCCACTTGTAGTTCTCAATGGAATATACAGTAAATGCGGTGATGTCCCCTCACTTCTAGTTCATTTATTCTTCTTCCTGTCCCTGTTAGTGAATGCCCATACCGAGGTATAAACAGGGACGGGAGGAAGAGTCTGCAGGAGCCAGAGCATTGCATCCATGATTCACTGATCACACTTGCAATGCTGTCTTGGATCGATTGTGAAAAATATTAAATCCACATTTTTGAAGTGTGCATTTATTATTTTTTTTCTAAAAGGTGGACTTTGCCTTTAATGAAGGTTTACCAACAACTATATAATGCAAGGGTCTCCCCATATGATTTATTCTACTGATATCGGTGCTGATACCGAGTATTTGGGCGAGTACTCGTACTTGCCTAAATGCTCCGATACTTACCTCCGATATCGGAACTTCTGGTCAAAGGGAAATCTCCCTCTGACCTGCAGTGCCAAGGGAGCATGGAGCCGGCTTCGTTCCCAATCAGGAAGCCGGTCGGTGGGTTATGACCTGCCTCCCGGCTTCCTGATTGGCTAGGAAGCCAGTTTCACTTGTTGGTAGGCAGCCTGGCTTCCTAACCAATCAGGATGCCAGACGGCACCTCATGACCCACCGTGTTTCAAACTTTATCATACCTGGGATGTCTAGTGGACTCTTGTTTGGACAGATTTAGGTGAGTTATTCCTAAGATTTACTAAGAAATATGCGGTCTCAGGTGGGCTATGTGCGGTCTCAGGTGGGCTATGTGCACTCTCAGGTGGGCTATGCAGGCTCTCAAGTGGGCTATGCAGGCTCTCAAGTGGGCTATGCAGGCTCTCAAGTGGGCTATGAGGACTCTCAGGTAGGCTATGCGGACTCCCAGGTGGGCTATGCGCACTTTCAGGTGAACTCTCCGAGTGGGTTATGCGGGGTTCCAGAAGGCTGTGCAGTGCAGGGGTCTCACCAGGGGTCTGGAGGTGGGCAGCGTGCTGTCAGGAAGGAACAGGAGGAGAAGGAGATGTGTGGGCTGATGCCTGTTTACAGGCGCCTGCGACTTCAGGAAGATGAGGCTGCCTGTGGTCCCATGTGCTTGCTGGGGACCTCAGGCAGCCGCATCTGTCACAAAAATGTAACTGCCAGCATCAGCACTTGTGTCTTGTGTGCTGGTGTCAGCTGGACTGACACTTAGACACAAGACTCAAAAAAACGGACTGTCCGGGTGAATCCCGGATGGGTGGCAACCCTACTGCTAAGTAAATTGTAGTATAAAACAAATGAATGTATGTATAGTTCAGAAACTTTTGTCATTTTAGAAGAAAAGGATTTTGTATGATGTAAAATACTCCGGTATCCTAATATACCACACAGGTCACAGCGTGAGATTATTGAAAAGGTGAAAAATAAAACAGGACACTATATGATTGCATAATTAGTCTACATTTAGAAGATATGTTTACCTTTCTGATCCATATTTAGGATGTAACATGAAACATGTTCCTCTCTCTGCCGGTTACTGCATAATTTTCAATTTGGCGTGGCTGTGCGTAGCTCCACTCGCACAGATGTGTCATCCATTGACAAATCCTTTGACAGGATCTGTGAATAGAGAAGTTACAAGTCCCACTTGTAGTTCTCAATGGAATATACAGTAAATGCGGTGATGTCCCCTCACTTCTAGTTCATTTATTCTTCTTCCTGTCCCTGTTAGTGAATGCCCATACCGAGGTATAAACAGGGACGGGAGGAAGAGTCTGCAGGAGCCAGAGCATTGCATCCATGATTCACTGATCACACTTGCAATGCTGTCTTGGATCGATTGTGAAAAATATTAAATCCACATTTTTGAAGTGTGCATTTATTATTTTTTTTCTAAAAGGTGGACTTTGCCTTTAATGAAGGTTTACCAACAACTATATAATGCAAGGGTCTCCCCATATGATTTATTCTACTGATATCGGTGCTGATACCGAGTATTTGGGCGAGTACTCGTACTTGCCTAAATGCTCCGATACTTACCTCCGATATCGGAACTTCTGGTCAAAGGGAAATCTCCCTCTGACCTGCAGTGCCAAGGGAGCATGGAGCCGGCTTCGTTCCCAATCAGGAAGCCGGTCGGTGGGTTATGACCTGCCTCCCGGCTTCCTGATTGGCTAGGAAGCCAGTTTCACTTGTTGGTAGGCAGCCTGGCTTCCTAACCAATCAGGATGCCAGACGGCACCTCATGACCCACCGTGTTTCAAACTTTATCATACCTGGGATGTCTAGTGGACTCTTGTTTGGACAGATTTAGGTGAGTTATTCCTAAGATTTACTAAGAAATACAGGCCTACAATATAAAACAACAAATTTCCATGAAAAACAATGTACCGCTTTTGGATGCTAAAATCCTGAATAATCATACCGCCTGATCAATACCTGATGCCTCTTCTCTGATATCTTACAATAGAAACACTGGAAACAGCACATATTTATCATATTACCTCTAAGTGCCTCTCTGACATCAAACTAAAGCCTCATGAAGGCATGCCGATCCCTCCTCTTCCCTTCCCATAATACTCCATCAGCATTAAAGAGGCTACCTGAGAATGTGAACGAGCAATGCACTGCATATTACATTTCCAGGGTACATTACTGTTATGGAGAAAATGCTAATTCATGGTAATAGCTTTAATGAACTGAAACCTTTATTAAATGAATGAATGTTAATTCCAGAATTGATGCGTTTTATTGTATTAACATAATATACCTGGTAGCAAGTTGGCAGAGGCTCCCGATGTATTTTACATGATGAGTAATGTTCATTTGGTTTACAGGATCCATAAAGCAATTTTGAACTCACAGCAAAGACAATAAAAGGAGACAGCACTTGTTTGAAATGCTCCTAGCTGAGATCCGCAGGGTAGGAAGTCCTTTCCCAACTTTGAAGCATAATGTCAGGGATTAACTATGCAATAAATTAACTTTCCCCAAGGATATGAGGCCAGGAACAAAAACTAGAATAGAAATGTAAAAAAAAAAATAGCACAATAAAAAAATAAAGACATGTAAAGATCACTTTCATGTCTAATGAGAATAAATCTATTGATTCAGGTTGAAACCCTTTTAAGTATTAAAAAAAATAAAACTATCCTAATCCTGCAGGTGAGCCCAGGAACTGCAGGGCTTAGCTCCAGCGCCACGTGGAGGCGCTCTGGATCCTAACCGTGAGTGATGTGAGCCTGGATGATCTGATGCTCTTCTTGTGATCTAGAAACCAGCTAATCCACAACCACAAGCCTCAAGTAAGTAGGTTATATCTATCTCCTGGATGGAAGTCCTCCATTAGTAAAGTGTGAGGTTTGGGGAGATTGGAATGATGTTCCCCTTGGTGCTGGCATATGTAAATGGTGTAAAAGTGAAATAGATGCCTGATGATGAGTGAGTGATGTGGGCCTGGATGACCTGACGCTCTTCTTGTGATCTAGAAACCAGCTAACCCACAACCACAAGCTTCAAGTAAGTATATCTATCTCATTGATGGAAGTCCTCCCGTAGTAAGGTGTGAGCACTGGGCAGATTGGAATGATGTTCCCCTTGGTGCTGGCATATGTAAGTGGTGTCCTGACTTTTTTTATGAATGCAAGAAATCACTTTATAGGGTCACAGATGTGAGGCTCTGTTACCTAAGAGGGCCAGGGAGGTGCGGTCCTGTCTCAGATACCAGTTTGCAGATAAAAGTGGGTACACGAGTGTGAATTTACGTAACAGAGACACCATATGACAGAAGCACCATATTCTTACCCCCTGGTTGGGCCTTCATTGTTACACTGACATATTAGATAAGGATTGATGTCAGCTAGGTTTGGAGGCATTTATTTTGTGTATCAAAAAGCATGGTACAAAATGCTGGGCTTTAATAGGCGTTCATACTCATCTAATATGGGAAGGACCATTTTACATTTTTTTTATTAGACATACAATAATTATTAGCAGCCAATGCTGAACAGAAGTGACATTTCATAGCTTTCCAGTTGCTATGAGTTATTGAATTAGATTTTTTGCAGTGATTTAGTAAAAAGCCCATTGATCTCTTTACTCACATTCAATGGACACAAAGACTACCATGTTCTATAAATATAACAGTGATTACAGCAAGGAATTCATATGTGCAGTGTGTGCACAATGGAATAATTACATTGTTGCTCAACATCAGCAGCAATTCTCCATATGACCCTGTCACAAGCTGTAACCAGCACTTTCACTATGAATTAACAATGTGTCTTTGTTTTCCTTTGGTTTCTTGTCTACCACTAGAGGTGGATAAATGATCATTTTTCTGAGCCCCACTGTAAACAAACACCGTCTATTGTGCAAGTTATCCTTGTTATCTGGACACTAGCTCTAGGTATTTCATCTTATATACTCAGCGAAACCATACACAGACATCATGAGGGGCCTGCATGTATATGTTGTTGAAGATCACACAACACAGTTATATTTCATATACATTAAATGGCCACTAAAAATATGTCCTCTTCTTCCCAAACTGGTTTATTATAAAAGATGTAATATAAGGATATTTGGTGTAGTGGTTAGCACTTCTACCTTGCAGCACTGGGGGTCCCTGATTCAAATCCTGGTCAGGAACACTATCTGCAAGGATTTTGCATGTTCTTCCTGTGTTTGTGTGGGTTTACTCCCACACTCTAAAGACATGCTGGTAGGTAAATCAGCCCTGTATGTATGCATGTGTTAGATTAAAAGCTCCTTGAGGGCAGGGACTGATGTGAATGTGAAACTTTGTAAAGTGCTGCATAAATTGCTGGTGCTATATAAATACCTGTCAAAAATAAGTACATTTGAAGAAAGTGTAGCGCACCCCCTAAGAAGCTGCAGAGAATAATTGGGTCCTCCATAGCCTGTCTAGGGATTTTTAGCATCCAGCTGCCCCTAATATGTAACAGTCGACGGTTATGTCTAATGCGGATCTCAGCTGCGGAGTGTGTGTGAAGTGTAATGTTTGGGCTCAGTTTTGCGGAACCCCAATGCACTCAGTACCAAGGGGAACCGTTACACATCATATACCCCTATTCCTATGTGGTGGAGATGTATTACCCTGATGCTATAGGAGGCAGCAGGATCTGGAGCTATCAGTCTCTGTAGTTTGGGTTGGAGGAAGTAGCAGTAAAGAGTTGGAAGTAGATCTGCATATGTAACCGGTGAGTAGGATCTTCCTACAGCTAGATTGGATTTGGGGTAGGAGTATAAGCAATACAATTGGTTACTTGATACGTAATTTGTTTGTCTGTAGTTGCAATGGTTTGAGAAATGGCTACTAATAGGATGAAGTGAACCCGCATGTGAATTTGGGAGATTGGAACAGGATATCTCTCTAGACACAGTTCTATGAATCAGCAATGCAGTTTATGGAAGTGAGAGCAACCAGCAGTTGTGAAACACCTCTCACAATACATCAATCCAGCAATACGGTTCTAAGTAATTGGTGCAACAGTCATATTATAACCAACTTGCTTCCTTGCACAGTTCATCAACTCAATTTTAGTAGTGTATGAAAGGAGACAGGAGGTTTGAATGTGTGTAGCTCCCTCCTGAATCCCACTACAGCACAACCAGCTTAGTGAGTAGTAGTAACAGCTGGGAATTATCCCTTTACTTGCGTTTGATTGAACTCTCTGTAGACAGCAGGGAACAACTGTGGATGGTATCACTATTCAAGATGAGTTGTTGGTACGGCTTCAGGATGGACCTAGGACAGGTTCGTTTGGTAATGGTGGGAGGCAGCGATGGAACAAGGCTATTACTTCGTGCAGTAATGCAGTCTCTGTTTCAGTACAGAGAGTCACTCGCTCGACGATCCAGAACGATAGTACGCCGAGTGAGTGGCTCAGCTGTGCTTTTAAGGAGTAGCTACGGCCGGGGGGAGGAGTCGACCGTGATGTCACGAACGGACCGAACCCTCTGACACGGAGCTCTGAACCGTGTGGGTCTATGACATAATAGCACTTGCCACCCTCTGTGGCGACCAATAAAAGCGAGGTCCAAACTGTAGATATGATGCTGAAGAATGTTATTGAAGAACTTCTGGGGGAGAGGGTTAGGGTCAGGATCATCCAGGGTAGTGTAGACTCCTTTAATTAGAAGAACACGGTAGCTGCTGCCATTCACAGTCCTTATGCCAGATTTGGCAATCTACGTGTAGACATCTGGCTGAACAGTACTTGAATCAGAAGTTATTAGTCACCTTCATCCTTGGTATTAGTAGTAGCCACTGGGCCCCCAGACTCAGGCCTCAGTGTAAGCACATGGCTAGTCCCCAGGCTTCAGGCCTAGCCAAATCAGACAGTCCATAGCAGCCTCCTCTCAGGCAGGGCCCAGGGGAGGAAGAGAGAGCTCACATGGTCCGCCCAAAGTATTTTATCATCTCCCAGCATGCAGCACTGGCCATCAACCTCCTAGGGATTGGCCAGGGAGACATAGATATTCATAACAATCCCTTATTAATTTCCCTGCACTGTGGCAAGGATGTACCCAGGAGCAGGCAGATGCAAACAACAACAGATTAATTGGGAGAAACCATATGAGCATACACTATAGATTAGCATCAGACTGAATACAATCTGACAACGACTAAACCTAATAAGCACTCCTGCTTACACGGTGCTGCAACAGAAAAAACTCCCCTTGCAGTACATCAGAGGTAAATGCTCATTAAGGTCTAGGGGACCGGTGTAAAGGACTTTTACTTACCTGATCCCCTCAACCGCAGGCCACAAGACCAGAACCTGAAGCTTCTTCCCCCCTGTGCTCCAGTGGTTGGAGGCCCGTTGACATAATCAAGTTCAATGCAAGGTCCATAGCCATACATTATGTCCACAGCATAGGAGAGATGAGGAGAGTGCTGACAGCTGGGGGAGCGGGGATCTGATAAGTAGAATTGCTTTACTCAGGTACCCTAGACCTAAACTAGTTTTTAACCCTTGCAGTGTGGGGACAGTCAGTTTTTTTCCACTGGCGATAGGCTTTAAACCAGGACTTTAACCAAAATGAATGTTGAGTTTCAAGGCCCACTATAGTGAAAACTAGGTAATTTTGGTAACTGAATGTGGTTACTAATTGTAAAGACAGTATTCAGTATGTGAATGTCTATATTATTATTATTGTCTTTCATCTTTCTCCACAATTACATGCAAACCAAGCTGTCCAGCAAAAGTGGGGTTGGGAAAAAAAATCATGTAACACTGCCGAAGGTGCTTACCATGGTCACATTTTATTCATATGGTTCAATAAGCAAAATCACATGATGTCCAATGTTTCAGTTTCTACAAATACAATGTACAGTAGCTCTGAAGGTTATTGATAGTTCATGCACATAATATAACTACCATTTATTACTTTTTCACGCTTTATTTTAAAACATATTAAGTTGAATATAAATGACATTTTCCTTTACTTGGTGGACCAAAATACAGATGCATTTTAGACAAACTGTTGGCACTATATATGTATAATAATAATAATAATTGACATGGGATTATTCTGACACACTTGGGTGCTGTACACAGATATCATGATGGTTGGATTGTTGTTAGGATTGAGTGTTAAATAGTAATTATTCCACAGTTACAAAACCCCATTTTCAGTGTAGACGGTCATGTGTCAGAATATTTGTGTCATCATTGCCAAAGTCGTGTATTGCACCATGATAAAGTATTAATGTATTATAGATGTAATGTCACCATTACTAAGTGCCCTGTAATTGAGACTGAGGACTCTGATGTAAAAGGGGGCTTGTGATTTAAAGGGGAGGTCCCTGACCTGAAGGGGGGGGGGCTCGTGATATGAAGTGAGGGCTTCTGATGTGAAGGGGGTGCCTGATGGAAAGTGAGGGCTTCTGATGTGAAGGGGGCTACTGATGTGAAGGGTGCTCCTGATGTGAAGAGAGGGCTTCTGATGTGAAAGGCGGGCTTCTGATGTGAACGGGGCTCCTGATGTGAAGGTTGCTCTTGATGTCAAGTGAGGGCTTCCGATGTGAAAGGACTTCTGATGTGAAAGGTGAGCTTCTGATGTAAAGGGGCTCCTGATGTTATTGGGGGGAAAAAAAAACTCTAATGTGAAGAGGGAACTCCACATTTTTGGGGGTTTTTGAAAGGAGTCCCTCTTAAATTCTATACGAAACCCCTATTTTGGATTAGGGTCTGGTATAGATTTTAGAGGGGACACACTTCATTTTCTACCTTTACATTTCTTACATTTTAGGGGTGCCTAAAGATTTTACATCCTTTTGAAGGGTACTATGACCAAAAAAAAGTTTAGAAACATCGCTCTATCCAATGGCTCAGTCACACATTGCACTTTGATAATACTCATGTATATATAGTGATAATACAGGCACCCCCAAGTTACATACATCCGACTTACATATGACTCCTACTTACAAACAGAGGCTATTACTGTACATCGGGGTAGTTGTAATGCTACCCCTAGGAAGGGAAATTCACTCCTGTAAGAGTTGTCATGGGAAAAAGGTGTCTCCACTGAAGCTTTATTACCAATCCTTGTTTCCATGACAACCCAAAATTTTCAAAATCCAAATGTAACAGGGACAGAAAGTGAGGTGAAATCTTCTGAACAGGGGCACACACAGCAAACCAAACTTTATAGGGGGTTAACCCTTCCCTATGCTATCCAAAACAAAAACATTTTTGGCTGCAGTTACACTTAAAAATGTACCTGTTCCAACTTACATACAAATTCAACTTAAGAACAAACCTACAGTCCCTATCTTGTTTGTAACCCGGGGACTGCCTGTATACTACGAGTACACTAGGAGATAAGCTAATATGGGAGAACTTTATTAGGGCACTGATATCATACAGGGGATCCCTAATGTGTGACATCACTGGCCTAATAAAGAAGTACAGTTCTTCATGGAATTGCAGGCGGTACTACATGTTAAAATAAACGACACAGACACCAAACTATTTGGAAGAAAAATGGTTGCGGCACTTTTATTGGTTTATTAACTTTAACTGTATTTAAATCAAACGTTAACATCTTAAAACATCAAACCAACCGTAGATTGCTTAGTCATAAAACTTAAGCAATAAATCAACCATTATAAACCAGACTTAAAGTACCCCTCTAATTTAAGAGGTGACACTACCACATAAAAGCCCACGATATGAAAATTTACATATTACTAATATTTACAAAACATTGTGCGATAAGAGAGGGCGGGTGGGGAGCTCGCTGTGATGAAAGTCCAGCCGAGTGCCCCCTTCCCTTGTGTCCCCTCTTTTATAGGCAGCTGCCAGAAACTTCTGGAACGTCGCGAGCCAAGGTTTTCCCGCCTCAAGAGAGGTGTCTTAAAGGGGAATATACCCATTTATTAGCCCTGGAAACTTCTGGAAACGGCACGAACTTGGGATTTTCCAGCCCAAACTACCAGGTAAATTTACTTAAAGGGGTATACAATACTAATTTTGTGAGAGAAAATTCATATATTATTTTTTTTTTATATAATAGCCAATTTGGTTCCCAAAACATTATTTACCTCACCAAATATACTTTGCCCGCCGCAATCCCATGAGAGTGGGCTCCCAAATGAATTGGGGCCCACTTTCACATTATCAGCTTAGCTCCTTATATAGATTATTAATACAGTATACTATATATAAATATTTTAAAAGTGTGTGTAAACACTAAAAAAAAAAATGGCAATGACTGGGTGAACTGTCAAGAGGCTCTATGGCTCTCTTTAGTATCACATAAGTGAATTTGAACCCTAACTCAGAGCGGGCCCTATTCACTTACCTCTAGAAATCTATAATACATTCATTGTAATGACCTATAAATGTACAGTATATCTAATATGGGAAGCAGATTCTATGGTCAATAAACAGACACACCTACTGGGCATTATTCTAGTAACCTCTCCCATAGTATAGGACAACAATTGCTATTATATGATGATTTGTAACCTGCATGAAGTCCTAATCGCTCCATCTCCAGCTATTGTGCACACTCCGAGCCATGGAGCAGCTCCCACCTCTCCATTCCCATGTACTGGGGAAGCACTGTGTGCACTGAAATAGCTGCAAAGTTTTTGTTGCTTTTCATTAGGTGTCAGTTTCCTGCGAGGAAACCAGCCGTTCTCTTCAGATCCTCCATTTCCTTTTTCCCAGCATTGCCATTTGTTTATAGGCTCTTGGGGGCTGCTCACTTGCTTTGTTATCTTAACTTTCAGCACTAATAATTAGTAACAATGTGCTTTGTAAGCATTTCATTTATCCATGCATGAGAAAGATCTTTGCTGTCATTTGTCACATATTAACTTGAAAAACAAAAAACAAGCAAGTGCTTATGTACCAATACTATATTTGTCATACAGGTTCTATGTTGGAGTCATTTAATTATCACTATGTTTTATCATTACAGTGCTCTCCAGTGACACCTAAAATTAAACTCTATGTAAACAGTTAAAAATCATATAATCATATGCACTGTTTCTGTGCCAGATAATTTGTAATCAGTTCGGCAAGGTTTGTGATCCAGATTTTCTTGCCAGAGAGCACAGCAAAGTTTTGGTACAATGCAAACTAGTTAAGGACTCACCCCACTCTGTGATTGGAGTATTCAAGAACCCACCTCACTCTGTGATTGGAAAATGAAGGAGAACCAGCACACCTTTGAGGTAATACCGTGCCCTTCATGACTGACACATTGCTGATACTCCCTCTGTCATCCTGTGCTGCCATAATAACGAAAGGACAGGATAGCAACACAACTTTGTTAGTTTTATAATACATTTAATGATTTTAATGATCAAATGTTTTTTGTAAACCTCTGCCTGGAGTGCTGCTTTAAAGTGGCATAGAGGACACAGTGTGCCTGCTGATTGGCTCTCCTCCTGATATACAATTTGTATAGCTACCTAAATCTGGCTTTCATTGTCCATTTTCTCTGAATATCATTCAATCTCAGCAAGCCAATGCTTTTCAAAATTATGCGCTTTGTGCTACCTAAAAAGAAGCCTGCAAAGAACGGAAACATTAGACAGTAGGTTGTAGTCCTACCCAGAAGCAGTGTGTGTCCAGACATCTGCCTCTCACACAATGCAGCTTGTATGTGCTGCAAGAAATATGTTACCCAATATATTTATAACGCCAGTTTGTTTTGTTTTTGATGTACTGCAATATGTACATTAAAGTGCCATTGCTATACTAAACAGTGACAATAACATGTATATGTAATGAACACATATGAATTATCCATGTCCACATGTAATAAAGAGCTAGAAGTATTAATGTGTCTTTTAAACCAGTACAAAGTTTATATACTTCATACAACAAAGCTGCCCATACATTTAGAATGTCTTTAGACATCAATTATCAGTTTGGTCTCAGTGGGGCTCTTATTCTAAGAAGCTCGTAGATGTGCAACTGGGATTCTTTGATGGCACATGTGTATGTGCAGCATTGACAGTACACCAATAATAATAAATGTCATTCCTTCACCCCACTGCTCATATCACAAGCAAACACTCACAGTGCTTTCCTATTCAAGCATTTCTTCTGACAGGAGTTAACCCCGAAACTAGAGACAGATATAAAAGACACACACATTTTTGACAATGAACATGATAAGTGAGCAGAGGGGTGACCTCATCAGTCCGCTGTTCACTCAGCAGGCTGGGAGTAGAAAAATGATTCCACTGTATTCCTTAAAAGGTATGTATAGATTGCATAGATGATGAATAAACTTCATAGCGTGATATGGGTGGGTGACATTAGGGTGCTTTAAAGTTTAAATTCCCAATTTCTACCTACCCTCTCCATGCATCAATGCTGTACATGACCTCTTTTTCGGTCCATTGACAGATGTTCTCTTCAGGGCAGAACGACACTGTCATTATGGTCATTACCTGTTGTTTACACCCCCTTCCAATGCAGGCTGGGCTCACAGTGCTTCAAGATTGACATGTGAGCGTAATTCAGTCCTGAAAGATTGCCCGTTCCCCCGCCATAATTGGAAGAAGAAAAGGAACCACCTGTGACATCACCGTCACCGCTGCTGTGTTGAGCAACTTCTGTTCCACTGTTAAAACACAGGGGTCGCTCACTTGGCACAGCAGCCATTCAGCAAATGCCTAGTATTTTTTATTAATGGTTACTAGGCACTCTCTGATTGGATGAGGGTCTTTGACATCATGGAAGAATGCCCAATCGCAGAATGGCTAGTATTTATTGAGAAATATAATAAGGCATTCACTGTTTGACTTTTGTGCCAAGCGATTGACCCTCTGTGTTTCAGCAGTGGAGCGGAAGTCGCTCAGCATAGTGGCTGTAGCAAAACCCAGAAGATCCCTGTAAGGCACTTTAGTAGCTCTGGCTACTACAGTGTTTTACATGATCCCCGTGGCCCTGCCATGTATAATATAAATATACTTACATTGAGTCAAGCTGGCCCAGTATAGACATATATACATTTCTAAAGCAGGACTTCAGCTTTAAATCTGACCACTGAAATATAATATTGTTCAAAAAGTAGCTCTGTAATACCAGATTTTATGAGAAAGAAGCTGAATATTAGGACCGAGATGTCAGAGAAAGACTCTTCCGTTGTATTATTAATAAAAGTTGGAAGGTTTAAAAGTCTTACATAAGATGGGAAACCTGCTAGACAGCCGCAAAACAGCCTTGTCTACTGCATTGTGATATCAGGCTTGTCAGGCTTGCTGTTAAATTGCTACAGCGTTTTCTGGATAAAATGTATTATTCAGTGATGGAATTAACAAATACTGATCATGGTGAAATGTCATGACTAAAACGTGTCTTTGATGAAGCAATTATGCTGAGAAGTGAAAGCATTCCCTACATCAAATGCATAATAAATCATTAGGAAAAGGTATAATTTTATACTGATATCAGCAGCCCTAGATTTATCTATCTATCTATCTATCTATCTATCTATCTATCTATCTATCTATCTATCTATCTATCTATCTATCTATCTATCTATCTATCTATCCCTCAGGGGCATAACCATAACAAACGTTTACTAGGACACCCCCAGCAAACTCTCTCTGTTTCACCTGGCAATGTTAGTTAGGACAGTAGATCATAAAATAAAGTATGTAAGTATGTAAGTAAGTAAGGCTGTATTCCCACCTGGGCGTAGCATAGGCACGTTTTTTCTGCTCGTTTTTTGGCACTTTTTGCCATTCAGTGAAATGTGCGTTTCACTGGCAGTATGATTTAAAAAAAAAAATTCCTTTATTTTCTTTTTCTTTCTTTTTTTTTTACTTTCAAACTTCCCGCCGGAAAAAGCCCCAAAGAAGCTCCTGAAACACGCCCAGGTGGGAACCATGCCTATAGGGAAGTATGGGATGTCACTGTTTGATCGTTTTACAGCGCGTCGATCAGCACTGTAAAACGCCCAGGTGTGAACCCGGCCTAAGGACATCACCCGGAGAGCTGCTAGTATAGTAAACAATGAGGGACCAGAGCTATGGATAGAAGTTGTCAGAGAAGAGCAGCATTGTATTCAAATATTGTCTAAATACAGGAGCCATGTGTATTCTAACTCGCATTAAGCCCTTCCATTTAGAATGGGCTGCCAATGCATGGCAACAGAACGAAAACTGGTTCTGCATTTTTTAAAATATAATGCAGTTCACCACAATGCATGGTATGTTCAGTGTGCAGCACTGTAGTGCGGGTCCATGGGCACCTACTGTACTGCGCATTGGGGTGGCATCCAGGGGCGGATTAACATAGGGGCGGGTGGAGCTCCTGCTCCAGGCCTGCCCCTGCAAATAGGCCCGGCTGACCCAAATCGCTGCCGGCCCGACTAGACCAGAGCCCGCACTGACCACCTGGAGCCCCCACACTGACCACCTGGAGCCCCCACACTGACCACCTGGAGCCCACACTGACCAGCTTGAGAGCCTGCACTAACCATCTGGAGCCTGCACTGATCACCTGGGGCCTGTACTGACCACCTGGGGCCCACACTGACCACCTGGAGTCCGGAGAGAGAGAGAGAGAGAGAGAGATGTTTCTTTCACTTCAACTTGTGTCTCTTCGGGACAGGAAGTGAAGACAAATCTGCTCAATGGAACAAAGCAAAAAATAAACTGATAGTGGATTTAACCCTTACCTATGCTACCCAAA
>NW_017306731.1:56884-57209 GCF_000935625.1 Nanorana parkeri
ATATATACAACCAGCACACACTCAGATAACATTTACAAAAGTCTCCCACTGAAAATACTCCGAATGTGTTTTTTAGTATAATACTGCTGCTGCGTAATGTTCTCCGCTATAGCTCAGTAGGAAGTATTCTCGTTACATTGTTCCCACTGAACACACGTGTTGGTATGAACAATGGGAAAATGAGTTCATACTTTGGTGTCAGTGACACAGCATGATTTCGGGATGGTGACCACATTATGAGATCATAAAAGAAATGACAAAGCAAATAGACTTATTTTCCAAGCATTTTTTTATGTCTTCATATTGTGGATGACTTTTCCTTTGA
>NW_017306731.1:57348-79168 GCF_000935625.1 Nanorana parkeri
GGCTGTGTGGGCTCTCAGGTTTGCTGTGCAGGCTCTAAGGTGTGATGTGTGGGCTCTCAGCTTGGCTGTGCAGGGTCTATGGTGGGCTGTGCGGGGTCTATGGTGGGCTGTACAGGGTCAATATTGGGCTGTGCAGGGTCTATGGTGGGCTGTGCAGGGTCTATGGTGGACTGTGTTGGCTCTATGGTGGGCTCTATGGTGGGCTGTGCAGGGTCTATGGAGGGCTCTGTGAGCTCCATTGGTGAGCTGTGCAGGGTCTAAGGAGGGCTGTGCGGCGTACTACCAGGGGTCCGGAGGCAGACGGCATCATTCCAAAGGAAGGAGGAGGAAGAGATGTGCAGCCAGCACAGTAAACAGGCCCCGCGAGGTCCCCATAGGCTGACGTGAGGTCCCCAGCAAGCGCAGGACCTTACGGAAGCTGCTTGTGTTAAAAAATGTAAAGCGCCGGTAAAGGCGCTTAGTATGGGACCAATACCCATATCGGCACCAATACAGGTATTGGTGCCGATAACGGTAATGGCAGGTGAGGCTTTGCTTCACTGGTTTGAGGGTGGCATTTTTGCTGCCCCACCGGAAAGTGCTACTCAAGGCAAATGCCTTGTTTCCCTTGGGGCAAATATGCCCCTGGCCATACCTTACAATGCTACTTATTTTCAGATGCCAAAAGTTACATGGTTTATGTAAAAATGGATAAATAATAAATACAGATATATTGTTTGAAAATAATCTTTGTGATAGTGTCCTTTGAAGGATTCATGTGTTTCTTATCTTCGCAGGATAGTCATACAGTAGCTACAAACTCAATGACACAATCACTCCCATTTTATCACCTGCATTGATTCATCCACTATATATTCAAGATGTTGATGAAATCTTGCTTTGTCTGCTGAAAGTGATTACAGACCGGCTGAAAGGAAACAGCAATCGGTTTCCCATTATCCAAAAATGTTCTTGTAAATTCTTCACAGATAACAAGGATTTTTAATGCCAATTTGATTTTCTGCACATAATGCGAGAAACACAAAGGAGTCGCATCACCGCTGACCTTGACAAACGCAAAACAAAATACAGCTCTGACGTGCTAGCATGCTTCCCGAGCAACGGTTAATTTAGCCATAGAACTGAACTGCCCTTATCCACAATGCACTCCGACAGCAAGAATAGAACTTACAAAGCTTTTAAAGCAATTTATCTGAACTAGTGCGAGTCTTGACTGTCTACTCTGAAACGCTGCCGACACCAATGACGTACTTGAATTTGAAAAAATAGTATCCCTGCATAGTGGTTTTTATGTACGGCAGAGTACCTGTCATGTAACAATGACAATGTAATAGAACAAATCAGGAAAGCTGAAATACAGTTTAACCCTATCACTGCCAGGCCACAGGCCATGCTCTCCACTTTTAACCTCAGGTAACCAGACCCTTTTTGCTATTTTTTCCCCATTTGTTTTTTACCATATTTTACTATTTTGTCTTCCTTGACTAGCTGTGACCCCCGCCCCCAACCCCACAAAACCATATACAGTATTTTGTGAAAGTACAGGACCCTTAGGCCCGGTTTACACCCGAGCGTTTTACCGTGCGTTCCTATGCTCGGTAAAACGCGCAACAGCTGAAAACCCATGTTTGCCTATGGGCATGGTTCTCACCTGCGCGTTTTACCGCGCGTACGATCGCACGGTAAAACGCCATACGCCCAAAGAAGTACAGGAGCTTCTTTGGGGCGTATTAACGCGCGTATCCATCAGGATACAGCCGGATACCCCCTCGGAAACTCACGTTTGCCGCACGTTTCTTTTACCGCAAATCACGGTAAAACCGCGCGGTAAGAAACGCGAGTTTCCAATAGGCTAAGGTGTGAACCCAGCCTTAGAATTAAAATAAAGTGCTGCTGATTTTTCAGGTCCTGCAATACTTTTGCAAATGTTTAACAAAGCAATATTTTCTTGGAGGAAAACCGGAGCCTGGAGTGTCCACAACTATGGGATAGGGGAGTTGAGTATCTCCTACATCAGGGGTAGGCAACCTTGGCACTCCAGCTCTGCTAAAACTATAAATCCCATCATGCATTTGCCCCTGGGAGCCATGCCTGCAGGTGCCAGGGTCTTGCAAGGGGGATGCCTATACCCGCTCTCAGAGGCGTAACTAGAAACCTCAGGGCCCCGGTGCAAGAAACCATTAAGCACCCCCCCCCCCCTTCCCCCCCAAAATAATTTTGGTACCATTTTATCCCCCAAGCACTATTTTTTTGGACCGGGCTGGACCTCAGGCATCGATGTGCCCTGCGTTCCTGTGCGGCCAATCACATTGCGGCTAGAGGGTGTGGCTGCGGTGACATTCACTTCAATGCACCGCCACACCTCCTCCCGGCCCACAACAAATTGAGCCGGCCGCTATGTGATCCAGTGCATTCCGGCCACAAGCAGGCTGGAACGCACTGAGGATGGTGTGAACTACCCCTTCAAGCATTTTATTAATTTTAAGTTGGAAACATTTTTTAACCTGCAAGGCAATGACACATACACATAACACTTTGCACATATACAATCAGTACCTACCTGGACCTGCTGCAGCTCTCATCCATAATGTCTTCACTCGAGGCTCCCGATCTCTTTCCCTCCAGCTCCAGGCTGCCAGCTCCTGCACTCAGTCTCCATGCTGCCTGGACATCCGGTCAGCTCCCTCGCGGCGCTGCCTGCTGGGATTCCCTGACAGGCCACACCCCCTTCTACAGCGGTGCACCTTCAACTGTCCACCGTCCGCAAGTGTCAAACACCGTGGACGGAGGGCAGCTGCGGGCAGCGGGCTTAGGACTGGCCGCAACTGCGACCGATGCGACACTGGTAGTTCCGCCAGTACCTGCTCTACATGAACCATTCAGACTTATTATTGTACTGGACTTCCAGTGGTACATGTGCTGCCCTTGGAGTGATGACATTCACCTCGTTGGCGCTTGGCAACTTTTGGCCCCAGGGGCAAGTACAACTCCGAGGCCCATGGTGCATCAACTCGGCCCCCCTCCCACTCTCTCTTCTCCCTGCCCCTACCTGCCACTTTCATGTATGTATTGCATATATGCAGTACCACTTGTCTTGTGCAGAACCGTGTGTGCAATTTTGAGTGGAGCTGCCTTTTTATGGGGCATCAGCATTGCCACCTTTAATATTAATTGGACCTTGGGCGAGATTCTGCTGATGGGCCCCCACCCAGACACCTGTATCCACCTACATTACCTTCACTGCGCTGGACAGCCATAAATAGGGCCCTCAAGGCAGGGCCAATGCTAGAATGCTTAGCGCCCTAGGCCAGCTACCTGCACCCTCCCCCCCCCCCCCCCCCATGCATCAGGTATGGGGGTGGTGTTGCATAGTACACGCACCGGAGGGGGAGCTGGTTGTGCATACCACTTGCATGCGAGGGGGAATGGGTGCAAACCGCACGCCCCAGAGTGGGTGTGTTGGTGGCTGTGCAGACCACACAAACTGGAGCGTGGAAGGGTCTGCTGCCAGGAGTGGATGAGAAAGGTGGAGGAGAGCTGCTATCACATTAAGAGCACAATGGAGGGGAGTGGGGAAAGAGAAAGAGTGAAATAGAGAGAGGGGGGAGAGGGAGAAACCCCCATGGGGGTGGGACCAGGGGCGGAGAAGAGGTGGTGTTTATAATAATGGATACAGTTAACGCCAAAATAATCATTACTGTCCTGACACCGCCAATAATCTTTTCAACAGATCTACAACCATTACTGTCCTGACACCGTTATAAACATGTCCACAGATCTACAATCAATACTGTGCTGACACCTGTGCTGAACTCTGGAATTTGCAATGAATTGGATTCAGTATTCTGCAGCGCACCGGACTTTGGATTCTGCAAGGCACTGGACTCAGGACTCTGTAATGCATTCGGCTCTAGACTCTGAAACACACTGGAGTTAAGACTCTGCACAGCACTGGACTCAGGACCCTGCAACACACTGGACTCTGCAACACACTGGACTCTGCAACGCACTGGACTCTGCAATGCACTGGACTCTGCAACGCAGAGAGCGAGGGACATTAAGGGCAATTTTAAAAAATACAACACTCACACTGGTTCCTCCTGCCCCTCCCCCCACAATCCTGGCTCTGAGGGGGAAGACAGAGAGAGAGAGAGAGAGAGATTCACCAACCGCCCCTGTGCCCACCCCCACCCTTTTGCCCCTGCTACCTTCTTCCCACTCTGTTTGTGTCCCCAAGTCTGCCAGGGGTTAATTTTCTGTGTTTATGGGCGTTAAAGTTCTTTTTATTTAGCAGTAATAAAGACATACACAGATATAATGTGAAAGTGCATCTGACAGCCTGGTAAATATGGCACGGAGGATGCTGGATGGCTGTGCTCACCTTTTGTATAAACATGATCTGCTCACGCAGTGCTCACCTCCTCCAGGCCATTACAGTCAAAGTAATTTGCTTGGGAGCTTGATTGTAACAACCAGCTTTGAAAGCTCATTTTCTCAGGCAAGAGCAGCACAAGATATGGGAAAAAAAATAGTAAATCATCTTTTTGTGGCTCACATCTACTACATAATGCTGTGTGCCTACTGTTTATTTCATACATGCTGACATCAGACACACTGTGAGGGGAATTTATCAAAACTGAAGCAGACAGAATCTGGAGCAGTTGTCCATAGCAATCAACCAGCTTCTATCTATCATTTTCAAAGCTGAACTGAACAAACTGAAGAGTGAAGCTGATTGGTTGCCATTCTCCCCTGTATGTTTTTATAATAGTACTGCAAGAGTACTGGGCTCCCTTATTAGGTTGATAATCAGTACTTGTTAGTAGACATGTAAGCTACGGAAAAATTCAGTTCGGTTTGGATATTTTGTTATTTTGGGATTCGGGATTCGGATCCTAAATTCAATTCGGTTCAGGATTCGGACTAAATCCGAATTTCCGTTCGTTTCGGATGAGTTTAGGAATATTCGTTGCGAATACCAGGGAAAACCATATACAGATATTAATACTAAAGCTGAATCTCCTAGACCCGAATGGCATTCGGGATCTGAATTTCCAAATTGCATTCGAGAGCTCCCAAATGCCATTCGGGTCTGGGAGCTAAATACATATATTACTAAAGCTGAGGCTCCCAGACCTGAATGGCATTTGGGAGCTCCCCAAAGCAATTTGGAAATTCAGATCCTGAGTGCCATTCGGGTCTAGGAGATTCAGCTTTAGTATTACAGTATACATATATATAAATTCGGACGGGATCTGAAATTCGGAAACATATAGAAATAGTGACGGTCACTATGTTGCCCTGATGAAGGGACCCTGCGTGGCCCCGAAACATTGGCTTTTCTGATACATGTGACATCAATAAAAGATCACCAAGATCTAAAACCACATTTTCTGAGTGCTGGCGTTTTTCCATTTCATTGAACTTGAAGATACACGGCTCTATCTGTATTCATCACTGCGAGCACCACATTGACTACCGGTTCCAGACGTTGTAAGGAGTGCAGGAGAAACATCCATACAAAATATCCAATCAGAGGGACTTCTTGAATCGTGGAGAAGTCGGCTGTAGAGGTGTTGAACCAAATACTGGACCACCATTGTCACTGCAGGATTGGTGAGCGACCTCAGGCCTTAATACTGCTGATCTTTAAAGCTCTTTACCAGTTACATTCTGGGCCCCAAAGTTGGCTAGCCGAAGATAGTACCACTGGCCAGTTGGTTAGGCATCTGGGTATATTGGGACTGAAACTTGCATTACAAGTTGACATGCACATTTAGCGGTACTATTGCAAAATAGACTTGTCATGTCGGATGGCCGAGCAATGAGGAGGAGAGAAGCCGCAGCTTTCAGGACGGCCAAGCGGTGAGAAAAGCGGAGCTTTTCCGGATGTTTCAGGATGACAGCGGCTTTGTGCATGGCCGAGCAGAGGATCGGTAAATATCAGTGCTATTTACCGGTCCTTCGTGTGAAGAACAAACACCGGAGTGATCGTCTGATCACTCCAGTGTTTGTAAATAACTGGGGACACATAGTACTATGTGTCCCCAGTTATGAATGAACAGGATGTGATTTACATCACTTCCTGTTCATTCATGATTTTATGAATAGGGAGTAGCACGCAGTACAGAGGCTTTTCCCCATTCATAAACTGGTGATAGTAAATATTTTACTTTCATCAGTGTCTGAATGAATGGGAAGCCTCTGTACTGAGTGTTCTCCATTCATTTAGAACAGAGGCTGCAGAAAAAGAAATTGAGGACTTTGTGTCCTCAATTTATTTTCTATTTTAAAAGTAAATGTTAGGGGTCTGTTTAGACCTCTTAATATTTCCCCGAAGCCCCCACAACAGTAAAAATAAATAAATTAATTAAACAATTATAAAAAAAAGTGAAAATTACCGCCACACACACACACACACACATATTAGTAGACATGTGCAAAGACAAATCATTAATTTCAGATGAAATGAACGAAAACTAAAAACGTTTTAATTCGTTTCATCAAACAAAACACAGTTGTATGCTATTTTGGATTCAGCCATTTTCGTGTTCTGGAGGCAGGGCGCATGACGTCATATCACACCGCACGTGTTGGGCGCTGCCATCTTGGTGAATATCTAGGTATACACCAAGATGGCGGCGCATATATCGGCGTGTGGCGTCACCTGATGTAACGCATGCAAGGCATCATGTAACATCATGCTCCCTACCTCCAAGATGGTGGCACGCATTCACAGAACGTGCCGTTGGCCAACATGGCCGCCGCACATTCTCAAACACATTATTATCTGCCCGAATACATTTTTCGTTTAGTCGGGGCAAATAGTAATTCATTCATTTAACATGTAGTCAAGGTTTTGTGTTCTGTTTTTTATTTTTACTTTTCTAGATGCACTTACTTGAAAAAAGGGTCGGCATGACATCCTGACACTTTATTTTTATAGACTCTACTTTAGTTTGACATTTATTGTTTGCCTTCTGTTGTTCAATTTAATAGGAATACTTATATTGTGCCGACAAGTTTAATACCTTTGAATACAATTTTTATTTTTATCATACTTTTTAATATGTTTCTTTGGGGCTTAACAAAATGGGAGTCTTTATTGGAAAAAAAGGATTGTGGTTACTGATGGGTGTGGTCACAGAGAGGTGTGGTCACTGAGGGGCGCTGAGGAGTTATGCTGTGTAATGTCAATGTGATATGTCTTTGATATACAATCTTTGATATATATTCATTCATCTTTAATGGTACATTGTTATTCTAATGTAGCACTCACCTCCAAAAGGAGCCACCAGAATAACCTCACTAGTAATGCACTAGGTAGTAATCACTAGTTGCCTAGGGGATTCGGTCTTTAGCTGCCCCATTAGCATTTAACCTCCCTCTTCTAGTGCCCACAAAGCTAATATCAACTCCAGTAATGCAATGCTGAATAATTTTTATTAACATCTTCATACTGGGAAGAGAGGGTATAGGGATCCTAGACATCCAGGGTAGTACAGGCAGACTCGAGAATCACCAGACCTCTTTAGCATCTCAGTGTAGATCTATTTGTAGCTCATTGAATACGAATTTGAGTAGCAGATGAGCAGGGGATGAGCACAGATCCTCAGCAGGAGAGACACCAGACTTTCTCTTGAGGTCCACTATGTTCAAGGCACCTCCAGTAGCCGTCAGCTTCCCTAGTTCTCCTCTGACAACAGCACAGGCCTCCTCTATACCTGAGGTCTAGGGAAACTCTTCCCACACTCCAGCCTCTGCCCACCCCCAGGCCTCAGGCCTGTCCTGGGGGGTGGCTGGACCGCACGCAGTCTTGTGCTAATCCATGGTTGGTTCTGAACTTGTCTCAGCACATGACAATTTCCTCCAGTATATGTACCCTATCCCAGCACGCACCACTAATTAAGAGAAACCCAGTGATTGGCTGCTGTACTGTACATACACTCACAGTGTCTCTTATTGGCTGTGCAACAGCACAGCAGAGTCACAGTCCACCCAGGGGGTTACAATCAATGCCAGGCACCTAGAATTATCCAGATAAATGCCAACTATAATCCAGCCAGGTTGACTACAGCTCTGACCATCACTAAATTTTTAGTAGCCAGCTCACAAAAGGTCATGGGGGCTACACTAATATCAGCTTATAGTAAAATCCTTTTAAACCTCCTAAGGTGTGTCGGTGTGCAGGTGTGCCGGTGTGCTGTGTATTCATTGATTGAGGTCCATCACAGAGGAAAGACATGGAGACCCAGAATACCGTTATATGCAACTCCTTTGGGGGTGTGCTACATACCTGTTAGGAAAAAAGTTAGATTCATACTTACCTTACCCCTGTCTCCATATTGTTGGGTGTGACGTCACTGTCCTTCAAGGAAGATTCCTGGTAAATGCAGAGCAGGAGAAGATACTCCAATCCATTGCAAGAGTGTCTTCTAAGGAGATTTCAGCTATTTTGTATTCCCCAGGATCTCGCTGGAAGCAATGTGACATCACCTTACCTAGGCGCCGCAGACGGAAAATGGGGGTTAGATAAGTGTAACTCTTGAATTTTTTCTTTATAGGAAAAAACTGTGCCCAAAACTGAACTGTGTAATCAAGGTGAGGACTAACGCTTTGTATGTTATTAACCAATACTATCTTATATATAGTGACATTGTCATTGAAAGTACTACTCAGTATCTTGGCTCATTAAAAACAAGGTATATTAATTAAAAAATAAGAGAATTTAATTTATACTCCACAGGTTTACTAGGTCTGGGAATCCATGGATTTATAGGCATTCTGGGTCCTTGAATGAAACACCATGTGTCATTTTCTCAGCATGCCTCAGGAGGAACTGTCATCGCAGCTATGAAAGATGAAAGGATTAATATTTATTTTCTTATTAATTTCCAGATGCCATGTTTGCTCAGTGAAAATCCCTTGTCTAATGTTGTGTTTTAGTAAATGAGCCAAGTTAAGACTGTTTTAATTCTATCAAGGCAACATTCCAGGTACATTTGTGCTCTTCCATTGCCTTCATTATACTCTAATAACACACACGTCTACTCACAAAAAGAAAATTGCACACAATGGAAGGACCCATCGTTGACAAATAATAATAAGAAAAAACTTTTTTAGTGACAACTTTATTAAAAAAACAAAAAGACAACCCATATTACTTGCTGTTTTAGTATGTGTAGATATTATAGACATTAAAGAGGAACTTCAACTGGCTTTAGATTGTAAGCCCTCACGAACAGGGCCCTCCTTACCATCTTGTCTTGAATTGTATTGTGATTGTAATGTCTTCCTTATATTGTAAAGCGCTGCGCAAACTGTTGGCGCTATATAAATCCTCTATAATAATAATAATAAAAAAGGAGGAGATATAAAGTAAGCTGCTAAAAGTCTTGTGGCTGTTGACTTTTAAGAAATACCTCTCAGCTCATGAAATCTAGTGCTGCTTCCCACGCAACAATTCTTCTCAGGGCTTCTGATCTTACGTTTCACCATCTTGGATCTAAGAACCTAGGTGAGGAATGACGAAGTAAGAGTGAGTACTACCAAAAAAAAAAAGGTACCGTATATACTCGAGTATAAGCCGAGATTTTCAGCCCATTTTTTTGGCTGAAAAGTGCCCCCCTCGGCTTATACTCGAGTCAGCGTCAGGTTTCTTCTTACTTACCTCGCCGAGGTCACTGCTGCTCCGATGGGCGGCGCTCCGAGCGGGGTCATCTGGCAGTCTCCGGGTCCTAATTTAAAGGTTATTTTTCTTTTAAATAAATATTCATGTAATTTTATTGGTATCTATCTACCAGTAGCTGCCTCATTTCCCACCCTCGGCTTATATTCGAGTCAATACTTTTTCCCAGTTTTTTTGTGGTAAAATTAGGTACCTCGGCTTATTTTTGGGACGGCTTATACTCGAGTATATACGGTACTTGCTTCTTGTAAAGGATATCTTGAACATAACGTTAGTCATTTGACATAAATTATATCAATATTGCAATTGCATGAGAATGGACATACACACCTAGATATAGAATACAGACCATTCTGATTTATTGAGCATGGGTAAGAGTTTTTATAGACAGAGGATGAATGCTTGGATACATTATATAACATAAGGGAGGCTACGGTTACATACACATCAGAGTGGGGAGTCCTTAGGTACACCAGAATGCAACGGGAGTAAAGTCAGTTTAGTGCTGGGATGCTGCTTCCATCACAACCGCACACATACCAGCTTTCTGTTCCAAGTGTTCTAACCGTTGCAATACTTGTTAACTTGGCTTGTGTCACTTGCATATACACTCAACAGAAAAGCAAGTCATAAACCGTAATTCATATAAAATAAGTGTTAAAATGTCTTGTTTATGTGAATGCAGCTAGACTAAATGTACCCAGATGCTGTTGAACGTCTAGTCTGCATTCATAGATAAGCATTACATGCTTCCAGATGAGTTTAGAAATGCACACTAAGTACATCCGGATGCACATGCTGCATTTTGATGCCTGCGTGCATGAGGTATAAAAATGAGGGGGCTGACTTCTAGTAAGCCAGTTCTTAGTTTGTGCATTGCTATATACTGTATACCCCATAGTTGGGGATAGTCCTGAGTTAGGGACCACACTTTACAGAGGTGCCTTGGCTCGCTTGTGTAGGTTCAACATGAATTTGCAAATTTTAAAACTTGCTATTTGAGACAGTTTGTTTAGGATTCTTTTTTTTCCTGGCTAGCATGAATGTGTACTCTTTTATATTCTTTTGCATTGTTCCCTGCAAAAAGTTTGCTTTCCATTAGGTGTGTCACTTACATATTCCCATGTTAACGTGCGTGCATAAGTGTACGGTGTGATAAGGCAGTACATTTATTTAGTATGAGCTGCCAATGCACAGTAAAGGAAGGCAAACTGAACCTGCACCACAACGCACATACCGTGTGCTCGGTTGTCACTTACTGAACTTGTACCGTATATAGTCGAGTATAAGCCGAGATTTTCAGCCCATTTTTTTGGCTGAAAAGTGCCCCCCACAATGCCATTTTAAATGAATTGCAACACACTGCACAGAGGGAGGGATTGATCAAAACTGGAGCAGCTGTGCACAGCAACCAACCAATCAGCTTCTCTCTTTCATTTTCACATCTTAACTGAACAAACTAAAGAGAGAAGCTGATTGGTTGCCGTGCACAGCTGCTCCAGATTTTGTCTGCTCCAGTTTTGATATATTCCCCTCATAGTGCCGTTGCATTGTTTTAACACGTGTTTTACCACACGCTATGGCTATGCAAAGGTGTAAAGGTGACATAACTAATTGGTGTCTCCTTTTAAGCAATGGTATCAGTCACCACTGCTTTATCTCTTGATAAATATAATTTCAGAAATTTTGGACATAGCAAACGTTATACATTAGGGATGACCTCAGGTTCGGATCAAAGCTCCTTCTGCTGCCACCCAGCTCTTTCCCTGCCTGCAGCTGCACATATGCCAAGGGGCGGGATGCAGTGATGTAATTGACCTTATATGGCCACATGGATATATTTGGCCAATGACATTGACCTAATATGGCTACGTGGCCATATAAGGTCAATGATATGAGCACAAGCATCTCGCCCCTTTGTTAATGTTCAGCATTGGGCAAGGGAATGTCCTGGCAGGTGTACATGGGACTTTCATGTTCGGAGGAGCTCATGTTTGGACCAGGTTCAGTCCAAAATAGGGCTCATCCCTGCTGTACATGCGTTGTTATATAATGTCTCACTACTTATTGCAGATTAAGTACAGAAATGTGCCAGCAGAGTTGTTATCACTGTGATTAAATGGTGTGAAAATGGTGCAGAATTGTTTAAAATAGCTTGTTAAATTCAACAAGACAAACACCATCTGCAGTGTCAGCATTAAACAGCCAACTCAGTATAGGAAATGCAAGTATAACAACGTTAAGATTATTATTTTTAAGGAAACCAAAGTTTTAGATAAAATATCAACATTCTTATTCAATCTTTGATGAAGGTCATCAGATAAGGTTATTAAAGGCTGTGTTGTAGAACAGTATCTGTACCACTGTGGCAGGACAATGGTGGGGGGTCTTTGCTGATAGCCAGTGTTTATTATTGTATCAATAGCAGCACATTTCAATAGTGAGAAATGAGCAGTTCGGGAAATGTAAGGGTTCCCCACACACCCATCTAGTTCACGTAGCCTTACAGAGAACAATGATGTGAAGCTCTATGACCTTAGCTGATCTGGTTCTCTAAACCTCCACATGATGCATGGCAAGAGGCAGCAACCAAAGGCTTGAAGGAAATCGCCTCTTACTCATATGATCTATTTCGGTTTCTGCAGCTGCTTGATGAGATAATTGGGGGATGACCTGAGACACAGTATCCTCTACACAGAATTCGAATATTCTTTAAACTTTAAATGACAACATGAAGTCAAATGACCACGGCAGCATAGAAATATATTTCTGTTCATAAAAAAGAGTGCCATGCTCTTTGTATTTTGTATTGCTTTCATTTTATCATTTCATTGCATTATTTCTTATCCTTCAATACACTATCCACAACAAGAAAAAAAAAGGTTTAGGTCTGACATATACTTTAACCCCTTCATGACTGAGGCCCTTTTTTCAATTTTTGCACCCATGTTATATTCCACATTTTAGGCCTGAAAATGACGTAAAACCCCCCAACATTATATATTTTCTGAATGCCAAGACCCTATAGAATAAAATGGTGGTAGTTGAAAATTTTTATGTTGCGCAATATTAAAACATATCCCTGATATTTACCTTTTAAAACAGAAACGGAGTTTAAGTCCTCATTCACTTTTTCTTCAGCACTTGTTATAATGAACAAGAATCCTCTATACAGAGTGTTCCTGTTCATTCATAACTTGTGGAGATAATATGTTTACTATAGCCACAATCATGTATGAACAGGAAGTGATGTATAGCACTTCCCAATCATTCATAATTGGGGACACAGTAAACATACTATGTCCTCAATTATTTACAAGCAGTGAGCGATCACTGATCGCTGAATGTATGTATATCGCTCTCCATCCTGACTCGCTGTCACAGGAGGCTGGGTGGGCGGTGCGGGGAGGAGAGCTCGGAGAGCTCGGTCTATTTTGACAGCTGTCTCCTCCCCCGCACCGCTAGCTCTCTTCCCTGCTGGATGCTACGCTCTGTCAGAGGGGACACAGAGCAGCGCTCAGCGGGAAGGAGAGAAACCAGGCATGCACCGTAATTTCGGCCAAAAGACGGTGCTTTTGGCATCTTGCCAAAAATGCAATTTTCCGCCTATATGTTTCCGTGGACGAAATTTCAGTGCATCCCTAATTTACACTACTGATGTCAATTGATCTGACAGTAACTTTGTCTTTGGTTACACTCAGGGCTGGTGCTAGGATTTTTGCCTAGACAGGCAAAGTTGCATTTTTGCGTCCCCCCCTCCCCGACCCCATGTAGTGCTGGGCCTGCTCCCTATCAGCATGTTTTTTTTTCTTCACTTACCTTCGGTGTGGGAGAGCATCGGCGAGTCAGCGCTGGTCCGGTGGGAGGAGCTCCAGGTGGTTAGCTGGTCGGCGACTGCCAGAGGTGCCGTGCGTGTCTCCCGCACCGCAGGTAAGTGGGGAAAAAAAAACATAGCGCAAGCATCGGGGCATTTTGAGAAGTACAAGTACTTGTCAAAATGCCCTGTTTTTTCTGCCCTCACTTTGCAGCGCCCTCAGGCGGCTGATTGCCTTGCCTTGCCTTGCGGTAGCGCCGGGCCTGGTTACACTAACAGTAATATGCAAGGCCTGCTTTTGGCAGTATTGTCTTCTCATAAATATTTTGCATATATATTTTTAAGAACAACTCTAGGTAAAGAATAAACCCTTCCAGTGGGGCTTCCCCTTAACTGCAAGGGTTAAGTGTTCACTTTGTCTAGGGGACTCAAATAAAGCCAAGGATCAGGTGAGTAATACAGCTTTAGTTGAGTCCCCTTGAGAAAAACAAGCACTTAACCCTTGCAGTGTGGGGGTAGCCCCACTGCAAGAGTACGTTTTTGAGACTTTCTTTTTAGACTGGACTGTTTTAATGCCTCTAAATGGACCCATCTGTTTCAAAAATGGAAGGAGGACATCCCTGACCTAGCGGCAGATGACTTGGATGAATTTTTGCAACAATAAATTCCTCATGATTTCTGCCAGGGACAGATATATACAACTCAAATTTTTGCATAGGGTATATTACACCCCACAAAGGCTTTCTGTTATCCTACTGTTGGGGTCCTTTGTCATAGATATCAATCTGAAATAAAATCCTTCTTTCATCAAGTATGGACTTATAAATCCAAGCTTTCTGGCGAGAGGTTGTTGCTGTTCTCAGGGTGGTGGGGCAGACATTGGGAGTAGACCCCTTAATATTGTTTCTAGGAATTGCCTACACTATAAATGCTACCCAACACCAAAAATTATTACTTTCCTATGCTGTATTTCATGCAGGACAGAAGAAGGAAGCTCCTCACCCCACCCACCATTTACTTATTAAAGCTTCACCTCATTAAAAACACACTTATTTAGTCCAGGGCTGTCCTACGAAATTTGATACAATTTTGGCAGAATAGACAGATGCACAGGGTCTTATGGTGTAGGCCAGCATCTTGAATAATAATGGTTGTCTAAGCTGCTATGACCCCTTATGTTCCTTAGTGTACCCCCATCCTGCCCCTTCGGAGGACCAGCTACAGCTTTTCCATGAACACATCTCTGTATGGATGCGATAAAACCACCTGGACCTGTGGTATAATGTATAAAAATATCTGCCAAATAAGATTATGACCCATATTACACCCCTTTATTATATTTTGATGGCTCCAACTTGAATGAATAACACAGCCTTATGTTGTGATCCATCTACACAAGGGGTGGACAGATCAATAGGGATATCATTTTAAAGGAGCATTGGCTACCTGGCTCCTGGGATTTGTCCAGGCCTGATCTACGCTACAAGTTGTATAAATGCTGAACTTTGTACTGGTTTCTCTTCTGTTCAAAACCTAACAACCTATAGCTGTTAAAACATTTTTTTTAAATTAAAATTCCTGTTTGTTTTTAGTGTCTTCTGTATTACGTCTTCATCAGACGGTATTTGTTTACAATCAACCTCCTGGAATACTAGTGTTATAAGTAAAAGAATGAAAAGCTGGTGACCGTATAGTTACTTGTATGTTGTCATGGAGACAACCGAACAAGTGACTCAGGCTGAATTCAAATGACTAGAGCCATCTTTCATTGTTTAAAACGGCCAGTTTACTAAAACATTGGCCAAATAGTCATAATTCTCTTGTCTTTAGTTCTACAGTCCATGTATACTGTAATGTATGTGAGTTTTAGTAGCCCAGAGAAGAATATAATATGATGGAATAAGAAAAAATTGAAAATGAAAGAAAGATATGCAGAAATCTCTCTTGCTATTGTATCCTTATATGGTGACATGATACACTATATAAACATAAACCAGAAACAATCCACTCTTATGGGGGTTATTGTGTGAGTCAAACGGCTACACAGAGGACAACAGATGTTATAAAATGTCTCAGTATAATAATATAAAATCTCATCATTTGATACCCAGCCAGCTATTAACTGAATGAAGGACCTTATTTTGCTACATGTACATGGGACAAAAAACCTTAAAGGTTAACTCCACTCTAAAAATATAAAACTGAAAAATATTTAAAAGATTAATTAAGCATATATAATTGTCGCACAAGCCGTTTTGTACTTTATTTTTGTATATTAATTCTTTATTAAGTTTCAACATCCATACATTGACAACAAATACATGCAATTTCCTACATTTATCACATTCCCTAAATCCTTATAAAACACATATCTCTCAATCATCCCTCTTTCCCCGCTATATCTCCATCTGTCTTTCCAGATCTGGGCAGAAGGGAAAAGGTCTGTTCCCTCCCTTCAATCCTTAATCCTTAGTCTACCCCTCATATCCCCTCCTTAAACCCTCTATACATCCATAGGTCCCACATTTTTGTGCTTCACCTATCTTTATATCTACGATGTATTATTCCCTGGTCTCCCTATTCCCCCCTCCCTTCCCCCCCTCTTTATTCCCTATGTGTTTAGTGCACTTCAATGCCCCCCACTTAGTGTTACTGACAATACATCTTCTGTTACTTATTTAAATCAACTTATATTTCATATAAAATTATTTACTGTCTCGTGTTATTTTATATTGTTATATTTATTATGTGTTGTTATTATTGTGTTCCTACTTCCTCCAGCATCTTTTATAAAAATAAAGGGCTTCCATCTTCCTTGTCTGGTGTTTAGGCTAATCCAGTGACTTACTAGTATCGAGTGTTGCACAATTTGAAAAACAGCTGTAGGAGTGCAGACAAAGTGCATAACATTGCAAACAATCTGTGCTTTTTGGTCAGAAGTTGCAGCCGATCAGGAATCGAATGGGGCCTACCTAATGACTGTAACCCCTCAATTTTCTTACTTAGTACATTAGAAGATCTCCCCTGGACATATGTAGAATTGTAGAATTAGGAAAAAAAAAAATCCTTCTGGTGTGGAACAAACCCTTATCCCCTTCCCTGAATGGGTGGAAGAGGGTCATAGACCATGTTCTGCCCCTCTATAAAATTACATATGAACAGAGGGGTAGAGCGCAATAATTTGAGCGTGTCTGAGGTCTTTAGCCAGCTTCTACCTCTATGATCCCAATACTGTACATATTAGTTACATATTTTGCTCTTAATGAAATGGGAGTTATATTTGTCATTTTATGTCACTGAGTCCCAATAGTATACACTATTTTGTATTTAACTGTCCCCATTATCTACATCAACAGGAGGCAAACACTGTATTGATTGCACTGTTTATTGATCTTGATTGTTGTAATCAACATGTTAATATGTAAAATCATGTTTTTCAAATCTCATGTTTGCATGTTTAGGGAGGCAAGCTCATAAGAGATTTTTTAAACAGAGTGCTGATTTTCTTTGTAGAGTGCTTGCCTGTAACCAAAGTTCTCCTTTTGAAATCGGGATATAGATTTACTGTGAACCTATGAAAAAAAATAGTCTTCTATTAGTTGTACATTTCCCTTAAGAATACTATTAGTCGTGTTGAATTAGAATGATTCCATGCAGTTACAATGTACTATTGGAGCATATTACAGCATACTTGAGACAGAGCCAAGGCAATTTGTACTGACCAGCAATGCTCAATGCCTTACACCGCTGTGTGAAGACTCTATTTGCTAAAAAAAAACATTGTTTTATCAATGCTTTAAATGCTTGAAAACCTTATATATGTGAACAATTTGGTAATAGATATACTTATATACAATACAGATATACAAACATAGCACCAAGAGGATTCCCTAGACATCCCATTTCAATTTTCAAAGCAAACTGTTTTTGAAATTTTTCGGAAGCACTGGTATACAGGTGAAACTCGAATAATTAGAATATTGTGCAAAAGTAATTGCAGTAAGTGCTGCAAAAGGGGCCCAAACCAAGTACTGAGTACATATGCATGCTTGTACTTTTCAGAGGTCCGATATTGTTCTATGTACAATATTTGTTTTATTGATTGCATGTAATAATCTACTTTTTTGAGGTTGTGGATTTGGGGTTCTTGGGGTTTTCATGAGCTGTAAGCCATAATCATCACAATTATGACAAATCACGGCTTGAATTATCTTGCTTTGCATGTAATGAGTCTATCTCATATATTAGTTTCACCTTTTAAGTTGCATTAGTGAAATTTGTTTGCACGATATTCTAATTATTCGAGTTTCACCTGTATTTTACCCAATTGATATCCAGAGTTACTAGATTTACAGTATACATCTTTACAGGTGTTTTGTCTGAATCAATTATGACCAGGGTATATCAGATCAGATTCCCTCACAAATAAAATACACTTAGACCTGTGTGGAGTTCAAAAGGTCACAGCAGCCTCTTTCTTAAATACCAAAATAAGTATAAATAACAGTGTAATTACATAACAAAATAATACATCCATATAAAGAAACAACTGGTTTCCAGGTCCTTGAGGCACTGCACATAACAAAGCCAACCGTAACCTAAGTCTTCAGTCTCAGCCACCTAACAATAGGCCCCCAGCTGCAATGCCAACACCTAGGGACAATATCTGTTGACTGCAGACACTTTCAGCCCAATACTAGGTGGTCACAACCAAATGACTATACCACTTAGAAGACACCACACCTAGGATGGGTCCATTTCCCAATAACCCAGCAATAAAGACCACCTTCAAGGACCCCAAACCACCAAGCACTGCTTTGGCAGGTGACCAAAAGGACCCGGAATCTAGACATAGCATGGGAAACTCTCACACCATTACCAACTCTTTGACTGGATACTTTCTTCCTCCTCCCCATGGACCACCCATAGGGAATTCCTCCCTGTATAACTTTTCACGCAATCAGTTAAGCGACCACTCCTGAGCTATTCCTGAACTGAAAACTTAACTCTGTGTGACCTTTCTCCTTGCTTCCTTTCTCACCCTGTCATACTGTCCCTCTGCACAATTCTTTGCGACTGCCTATTATTTAGCTGGTAAAAACAGATTTTCAGTCTCGGAACTTACACATGAAACAGACATTTTGGGGCTATGTCAATAAAACTCTTTGCCATGCCTGTGTCCTGTTTAGGGCTGCAGCTAACGATTATTTTCATAATCGATTAGTTAGCCGATTATTAAGTTCGATTAATCGACTAATCGGATTTAAAAAAAAAAGGGCTCCAGTGATGGACTACTAGTTTCTATTGAGATTGTAGTATTCAGTGCTTGGTCATAACCAACGAAAGATGGTCCTAAAATCTCATCAATGGCCAAGAATATCAAATCAAAAAACGCTCCTATTAGTCTTCATTTCTGATGTACGCATTGTCTTTTTCATATAGTCACCTAAAAACTCCAAAATGTATCACACATATCCGCTAGTGTTGTAAAATGTGGTGGCACACAATGCTCTTGTTACTGTGCTACCAGTATTTTTGGTTGACAACTGACCAATTGACCAAAGAAGAAGACATGCAATTACATTTACCTGTACGTACATATTTCTGACCTTCTGGCATCAAAACATTGTACAAAAACATACCTACATTCTTGCTGTTACCGAACTAAATTTAATATAATGCTTTAGCAGCCAGTTGCCCTTTTGCTCACATTAGTGGCAATGCCACTCTTTGGGAGTCTATGCCAAATCACTCAATCTTACTTAGTAAGGAAAACAAAAACCTCTCTTAATTTAGAGTTAATATAGTTATTGTATGACCCATTGCAGTTATTTACAACTGACATTTTATAGTAGTTGTTGTGAGTTCACCTTGACTGTTGTCATCTGATTTTTATAGTTATTTAAGTATATGAAAATGTCATAACCTTATTGTGCACTTATTGTTCCTTGTGAACTTTATACACAGTCTATAACTAACGGCTGGTGATGTGACGTTACTTGAGCCATGGGGAAAGTTTATTTTTCAAATCTTTTATTTTCGATTTCCATAACAATGAAACATGACACGACATGAAAGGCGAATAGGGAGAATGTTACACAGTATTTCAGATGCATAACAAGGTTCAATGTCAAACAATACCTAAGTATATCCATTATATAGTAATATAAACTAAAGTAATTATGGTTCCCCACATAGCCTAGTTGCATATGCAGATAAAGACATGCCAGCGGAGAGAGATAAGAAAGAACCAGAGGAGAAGGGGAATCCAATGGAGTAATCAGGCAAGGTGCGAGAGAGGGAAGGAGGAAGATAATATAAGAAGAAACAAAGAATACCAAACCATAGAACGACACTTGCCAAAAATTAGATGCCAGATTGTATACACAAATACAACATCGAGCACCATTCCAACAGTCCAAATTGTGTCAATCTAATAAGCACCATGGGATATTTTAAACAAGCACTAATGATTACACAGTGGTTGTCCTTTGTTGGTCTTTGTGATCCTAAAGTGACATTAAACCCTCAGATTTTTTAACATAAACCAATACTGTAATGTGTGCCTTACTGTAATCCATGGTAGTTTCCCTTCTCTTTGCTGCTCTTCCTTTTAAATCCTTTCTCTTCTCATGCTGGGGGAGAACTTCCCTTTGCAGCTGAGTGCCTCTTCCTGTAGTGCTGGGTCAGGTTGCAAACCTTCACACAGATAATAATAATAATAAAAAATATTAGATCCTTAGATCCTTTTTTTCCAAGGTAATTTCACGTAAGCAGCTCAGTGAGCGAAAGACAGGAATTACTAGATCTATTTTTCTGCAGCAAATTCCTTTTTGTACATCATTAGTTTCTGCCTTGTTGATGCCATCAGTTTTTGAAGAACAGCATTGTGGGTAATGAACGCCTGAGCAGTTTTGGTTAGTCATACAAGTTCTGACGTAAAAAATGCTATGTTCTCTGTAGGTGCTGGAAAAAAAAGTGTAATTGCTATATACGATTAGTAAAATACAGTTATTTGTCTCTAGGAGGGTACACGGCATGTTAGTATGTGCTCTTCTATGACATCATACAGACAGTGCTGTACCTCAGGTTGTCCTTTCGAACTGGAAATCCTTAGTCAATGGCCGTGGAAGGAAGCTGATATTGACCTTATCTGCTTGTGCCTGGTGTAACCTTTAATGTATGGAAACTCACTGTCTGTTATCACAAGATAGAAGGAAGAGGGCACTGTATGTCTGGAGGTCTTGGGATATCCGGCCATACAAACACCATCCCAGGACACATCTGCTTGTATTGGTTCACACATGTGTATGTACTTATGTTCCAGGAGTCAAAAGTCACTTAATGTGGCCAGACACTTTTTAATATGATCATTCAAAGGATCATTCAGTGCAACTGATCAAATTGAACCGCTTGTTTGCAATTGTTTGGATCTAAATTGAGCATAAATCTCTATGTGTATGGTCACCTTAAAGTGACACTAAACTCAGGAATTAAACCTTAAAAATACATTCAAGTACTCGAACTATTAACAAAAATGTATCTTATTTGTGTATCACTCGGCTGTAGATCCTCAAATCATCTCTGAATTGGTGCTGACACTGTCCTTCCTTCTGGAGGGGGGCTACTTTTGTTCCCCATGGTCCCTGTATGTGTTGTAAAGTAGTCACCGCTCCAAGCTCACCACCGTGATGAACGACAATCTCAATGCAAATGAGTAAACTAAACTTGAGATTGTAGTCCATCACAGGAGCGAGCTTGGAGCAGTGACTATACCCTCCAGAAGGAAGGACAGTGCCAGCACCAATGATTTGAGGATCTACAGCTGAGTGATACACAAATAAGACACGTTATTGTTAATAGTTAAGGTACCTGAATTCATTTTTAAGATGTAACTCCTGAGTTTGGGTCACTTTAACTTCCAGGGGTAGTCACAGCTTTTTTTAACATTTATCACTGCCAGTATTTCTGGTAGTGATGAACAAATTGGTTCATAAATCAGGTGAATCAATATTCTGTTGTCTGCACATTGGTACCATGACAGGAACATACATAACATGAATCACAATGACCTGAACTGCACAATTCTGGAAAGATCAGACATGTCTAAATAAAGATATTCAAGTGAATTCAAGTGTATAAAAAACTCTAACTCTAACAATAACATTCTTTTAATTTCGACCTTTTGGTGTGTTAAATATACCATTGAAAGGGTTTTGATTTATCTGTTCTAACAATCCAAAAAATACTGTAGATTCTGTCAGAAGTCTCTCTCTCTCTCTCTCTCTCTCTCTCTCTCTCTCTCTCTCTCTCTCTCT
>NW_017306731.1:79985-123612 GCF_000935625.1 Nanorana parkeri
CTCTCTCTCTCTCTCTCGTTAACTTATTATGTATCAGTTATTATTTTTCTATTGCTGATCTCTTACAACCAGTGACCCCTTTGGAAGCCCAACTTTGGAGCATATTTATAAAGCAGTGGGGGCGATTCAAATGCTGACCAGTTTTCGAGTTATTGTGGCGCGTTTTCAATCGCGTGACTGTTCATTGAAAATTGCGCGCTTGTCGTGCGGTTTTCCATGCATAGAGATGTCTATGGGACCCAAACCGTGCGACAATCGCCTGAAAATAGCTCCTGCACCTTTGCGGGTTTGTCACGCGACTGAAATCGCCTGTCGCGTGACAAACCGCAAAGGTGTGAACAGCCTCCATTGACTTCAATGTACATCTGTGTTTTGCGCGATATTGCGCAATCCAATCCGCGTGATAAATCGCCAAATGCTGTTTCAGGATTGAGTGAGCAGTTTAGGGTCCATAAAGGTGGTAAAAATTGTTGCTGGTTAGAATGTTTGAGGGACCAGTCTAGGGTACGCCATCCTTGATTTCATCGCCGTCAGCTGGGTGTGACCTAGGATTCATGGTACGGGATGGTCTCCATGGTAAATCTTGAGTTGGCCCAGAGGCGGTGTTTTGTGGCCTATTATAGTTAATCGGTTCTGTAGAGATGGAGTTTGTGATGGTGATGGTGCCTTTATAGACCCCGAAACTTAATCTTTTTTGAAATTGTATTTCTATTTATATTGGGATTTGTCATAAAAGGCTGCTATGGCAATTTAACTCCAATTTGTGTGTGATTGGTTATTTATGGCGAGGGTTATTTTAGGGAGATATTGGGGGAAGGGTGGCACAGCAAAAGTAACTGGAGGTTTACTGGGTAACTATTTTCTACCCCTGTCAAGCTTTTTACAGTTTAGCTATTGAGCAAAATGACAACCTAAAGATCTCGATCTGAAATACATTGGCATTACAGAAGTGTGCTGGGCAATAGAGTCTGACTAGCTGACAGTGATGTTCCTCCCACTCCCCTGATTTCTGGAGTGAAGAGTATGATTGGAGGCTAATTTAAAGGGTGATTCAAGGCAAATATTCTGGCAGTTCTTGAAAACACATTTAGTGATCTTTGAATGAATGCAAATCTGCACTTAAAAAATACAATGTGCAGTGTACAAATACATGACACAATGCAGAACAATAGGTCTAAAAATATACAAGTACTGTATATGATGACTCATATCCAGGTTTTTTTGCAGTTCATTTCAATACATTTGAAAACCAACATTTATACCACAGTGTATAAGTACAGAACACACGTTGGGTTTATCAACATTTCTAATAATAAAGTGGAACTCCAGACAAAACATGCTTTTTAGACTTGGATAGAGTGGGAAAGGGTTTTCACTCTCATTGACAGGATTTCAACTCACTTAGTCTTATCACCAGAATAGGAAGTGAGGATGAGATCACAGACAACAATAAAAACATGACTAAGGTGCTAACATTTCCATATCTAATCAAAATTGCTTGACCTGGGCTGTACTTTAAAGAATCAAGTCCACCCCCCAAATCCCCCCCCCCCCCTCCTTCTGGCCCCCACTGGCTATATATTTTACTTTTTTTTTTGTATACTTACCTGTTGCAAAGCCTTTAAGTTGATCAGCAGGGTCCCCTTCCTTTTAGGCTTTTCTCCAGGCTGGATGAGATGGTGAATGAGCAGTGCTGACATGAAGATGTCCATTCAACCCTATGCACCATTACAAATTGAATGCAGGGTGCCGTGGTCATGCCAAGAGGGGTGGGGTTTTGATGCCCTGCTGCACCCAGTGATGTTCTTAATTTTCTGGGTTAAGTGATGCTGGGCATCATCCAACCTTGAAGATTGAGAACATCTTGTGGCAGAGAAGAAGTACTGTGCAGAAGACATGTCTGGATTAAAGGTGGGAATTGTAGCCCAAGCTATTTTTTTGCACTGGTTGAAGGAAAGCTTTAGGCTTAAAAAAAAAAAAAGTGGAAAGGGCAAAGCTTTAAGGACAACTTTACCTATGGTACAATTTCCCATTAACCAGTCCCCTCAACCCTTCTAGATGTAGCCCACCTGCTCAAATACTTGCTTTCCTTTTCAATTCAGTGATCATTGCTGTGAGGCCATGTCTTGAGCCTCACAGCCTTTGCAGCAAGCAACCTTTCCTCTTAATGTGCATGCATACCCAGGCCCCATTGCTCCCTATGAGTTAACTCATTGTTGCCTCCAGCAATCTAGCACATTACGGCTTACTCATAATAATAAGTGGGGCATTTTTGCTGTACGGTACCAGGCAGGACCGCACATAGAAAAATGCGGAGTATTTCCATGGGTGTGCTGCTTTCAGTAGGGAATGGATTATAAAACAATTTGTCCTTTAAATGTAAAGTAAAGAACTGAAGTCAGATTACTAAAAGATGAATTTTGATTTGTCTATGGGCTAGAACTCTTTGAACTTTCCTCTCTACCTTGTTGAACATGATAAAATACATATACAGTATACACCAAAAGCAGGAACAACTAAAAAGAACACTTCTTGTGATCATGTGAATTATTTCCAGCTGTCAGATGCAACATCTTATGTAACTGAGTCTTGTGAAAGACTAATATATGTGGAACTAGGCATGATCGACAAGATGACCGTAACAAGTCACCTGACCAAGTCACATGGTGCCAAAACACATCTTCCATTAACCAGCCTCAGGAAGCAAACAGAAGATTTCTGTGTGATGATGATACAGCAACTTTCGCCTTGCCAAATGATTGCTAGCTGACCTGGTACACTCAGAGGTTTGCTTATGTTCAATCATTAATAAAGGGGCAATGATTGTTTTGATAAAGTGGGGTGAAAAGGTAATGATGCAGAAAATGTAACTAATTCTGGTGCATCTTTAAAAATAACTGCGGTACAATTTTAACATTTCTTATAAGTCCAAATTATTGTATAATTTTTTGATCAGAGGTCAATCTAGACCTGTCGTGCACATGCCACCTATCATTAGGAATGCTACCTGAACCCTAATGTTGGTGGACACATGGAGGAGCCAACTGATGTGGATTGGACATGTCACTAGGATTCTTTTCACATACTGTAATCAACTTGAACTTGAACTAAATGCATACATTAAGCAATATAAAAACTATCTATAGTTCTTTTTTTTTGTTACAGGTAGGTATATAGCACCGTCAATTTACGTGAATATTTACATACTATTCATTGACATCAGTCACTGCCTTCGAGGAGCTTACAGTCAAATGTCCGACCTCACATGCATACATACACATACTAGGTTTGATTCAAACAGAAGCTAATTAACCTACGAGCATGTCTTTGTCATAAAGGAGGAAACTCATGCAAGCCAGGGAGAACATGCAATCTCCTTGCAGATAATGTTCTGGTTGATCCTGAATTTAACTTGGGAACCTCAGTGCTGCAAGGCAGGAGTGATGGCATTTAGTTAAAGCAATGTGTATCATAAACAATTGTAATGCTTTTTATTTATTTTGGAAAACACTGTTTTCACCTTTTTTTATTCATTGTTGCATGTCATTACTGCTTATCTCATCCAGCCTGTTTACAGCTACTTCATGTCTACATGCTTAGCTACAGTGATTCACCCAGCTGCGTGAGTATCAGCTGGCTCTGCCTATCTAGAGGCAGAGCCAGCTGTGCCCGCCCCCTCCCCGGTCCGTTCCGCCAGTCAGCGCTGGAGGATCGGAGAGGGGAGGAGGGATCCCTGCAGGGAGCCGTAAGTGATAGTCACGGCTCTCTGCAGGGAGACGGTCGAGAAGTGAGCGAGCGTCGGTATGTGTTCACTCACTTCCCGATCTATTGAATCGACCTGTGACAGTTTCATTGTCACACGTCGGCTCGAACTATGAGGTTGAGTGAAAATCACTCACCTCATAGTTCTCCTTTAAATGTCCATAGCCTGGATGCACTTTAAGAAGTCTTTGTTGCGTGTCATTTGTTGCCACTTCTTGAAGAATATTGGTGTATATTGGATACCTCAGTAGAAGGCCTACACGATTTCTGTGTCCCCTAGGGCCACTTATCTAAACTGGTACACAAAATAGCAACAAAACAACTAATGGTGCAATTCAACCTCTAGATCCTCTGGCAACTTTATTTTTTTTACCGAGCACTGCAAACCCTTGTGGTTGGTTTTCTCTTCTGCTGTGCATGCATGGAAACAATCCCATTCACTTCTATATAGATGTCACCTATTATCTGTCCAAACGGTGGACAGTCTCCCCGAAAGCAATAAATGAGAATGTTTTAGAAGTGGATGCCCAGCTGGAAGGCTTTGCAGCAGAAAAACTGATATGCAACCATTTGGGCATCTACAGCTGAAGCTCCTAACCAAAAAAAAAAAAAAAAAAAAAAAAAATAAGCAACAGATAACATTACATAATATGAATTTTTCTGTTGATTTTTATCCTGAATGTAATTTTATTTTAGGCGAGAATTACTTATTAAATTATTTGTATTATATTTCCTTGTTATGGAAGAAGATAAAGCTGCAGTTAAGTGCTAGGTTACATTTGTCTTTCACACTTGAGTTCTCCTTCCCCCGATGTTTTCAGTCTACAGTTTTGGCACTCGTGTTCAAACATCAGCGTCAAACCAGTTCCGGCAAACAAATGCTTTTCTTGGATGGTAAGATATCATATAAAACAAAGAAAGGCACAACCTTCATACCAATCCAACAGGATGTTAGCAAGAGATGAATTCTTATTGGCCAGCTTTAATGACCTGAATAAAAGATAGGTCAACCATGGAAACGGTCTTCTAGACTGGAACGAATAAAGTTGGCTAATTTAGGATGTTGGATGTCACAACTGACAAGAAGCAGGTAACCTTTGCATACTTGGATAATAACTAAACAACTTGTGCACGGAAATAAAAATTAATGTTTTAAAGGGTTTCAGCTAGTTGACATAACAGGAGGTAGAATACCATAAAACATCTCCTTAGTTAAGGTGGACACAGACGTAATATGACCAAGAAATATGTCAGATTAGTAGAGTAAAGTGCGCTGAATTATCATGAATTATCACCTAGCTAAGTAAATAAGGTGACTTTGATGCTGACTTCAATCATCCAATCATGTGCAAGCAGAAAAAAACTATTTTGTTAGGTTTTCTTTAACCCCTTGCTGCCTACCCATTGTAAAATTACGGGAGGACAGCGGATCCTTCCCTGCGGGGTCCCGTAAATGTATGTCTTTTTTTTCTGCTCGCGTGCGCCCCCTAGCAGGTGCGTGCGAGCAGAATCCCGTGTCCGCAGTGCCATTGACTTCAATGCACCGCCATGCCCCCTCCCGCCCCTGAATGCAGGGAGGCGGCAGGCTTGCGTTCCAGTGCATTGCAGAGGGCGAACCTACTGGAACGCGGACTTTGTGGTGTGAACCGGCGCTTAGTAAAGGCAAATAGGCTGTTGACATTCCAAAAGGAATTTTCCCTTAGGCCCCATTCGCATCACAACCAGAAAATTTCCCTTGCAAAGTGAACAGCCTATTTGTCAACCTATTTGACGCCAGTGGGTTAGCATTATAGCCAGGCAAGTAGTATTTTCAGAAGGAGAGATTGGGAATTGTAGCTTACTTCTCTCAGCAGGTTTTCTTCTAACTTTTATGTCTGAATTGACTTAGCATGCATGCTCATGTAACAGGCGAAAGAGTGGCACCAGAAGAGAAGCCCATTCTTCCAAATGGCTGAAAAACACCCAACCTGAAAATTCCCCTTGTGATGATATCTATGGGTACCTTTAGCGCTTATAATTTGCCTGTGCCCGGGTAACTAAAAGTTATATTAAAGTCAAGAGGTTTTTAAGCTATTTCAAATTTGATATTAATCACATACAATGGATGCTGCTTCTTGATATTTAAAAGCTTTTTGCACTGTAGCAGGGCGCATTATCCTGTTGAAAGAGGCCACTGCCATTAGGGAATACCGTTTCCACGATGAGGTGAACTTGGTCAGCAGCAATTTAATTTAGGTAGTATGTGTCAAAGTAACATCCACATAAATGGCAGAACCCAAAGTTTCCCAGCAGAACATTGCCCAAAATATCACACTTCCTCTGCCGGCTCGCCTTCTTCCCATAGTGCACCTGGTGCCATCCCTTTACCAGGTAAGCAACACACACGTACCCTGCCACCCACATGATGTAAAAAAAAAACATTGTTCATCAGACCAGGTCGCCTTCTTCTATTGCTCAGTGGTCCAGTTCTGATGCTCACGTGCCCATTGTAGGCGCCTTTGGCGCTGGACATGGGCCAGCATGGGCATCCTGACTGATCTGCAGCTATGCGGCCCCACACACAACAAATTGTGATGCCCTGTGTGTTCAGACACCTTTCTATCAGAACATTACATGTGTCAGTAATATACGCTACAGTAGTTCCTCTGTTGAATTGGCCTCCACAGGCCAGCCTTCGCTCCCCATGTGCATCAGTAAACCTTGGCTGCCCTGTCGCTGGTTTGCCAGTTTTCCTTCCTTGGACCACTTATGGTAGGTCCTGACCACTGAAGACCGGGAACATCCCACAAGGGCTGCAGTTTGGGGTTGCTCTGACATGTCGTCTCACCATCACAATTTGACCCTTGTCAGAGTCACTCAAATCCTTACACTTGTCCACTTTTTCTACTTCCATCACATCAACTTCGGGGACAAAATGTTCTCTTGCTGCCTAATATATCCCCACACTTCCAGGTGCCATTTTCAGGGATCCCAACCTGAAAGAAACACATTTCAGGGAGGTGTCCCTCTCATTTCAGGGAGGTGCCCTCTCTCTCCCCCGCCCCCCCGCCATCCGCGGTGGGGGGGTTAGTGGGGCTGGGAGAGAGCACCCCCCTGAAATGATGGCAGATACTGTAGCACAGGAAGCAATAGCTCCTTTGCTATCTGCAGGCTTTTTTTTTTATTCTGACAGTTGCAGTCGTCAGAATGAAAAAAATAAAAAGGCATAAGAATGCATCGCTAGATTCCTATTGGCTATTTCACTATGAAATATATAATATATAATATATACTATATTATATATAATATGTAATGATATCAAGTATTCATATGCCTTTTTCTTTTCTGACTGACGGTCGGGCCGCGGCTACCGATGTCAGAAAAGAAAAAAAAAAACGATTGCAGGGAAAGGTTTAATCTGCTCGATCGAGCAGATTAAATCTTCCCGGGAGGAAGTGTTTCTCTCCCGGGCGGCCAGGAGCCGCTATCTAATAGTGGGAGACTCCCGGAGCGTAATCAATGTTATTCACTTCACCTCTCAGGCTAGGTTCACACCAGATGCAGTGCGTTCCGGCCCGATTCTGGCCAGAACCCACTGCATCGCATTGCGGCCGGCTCACTTTTTTGTGGGGCAGGAGGTGGCGTGGTGGGCCATTGAAGTTAATGGCACCGCAGCCACGCCCTCCGGCCGCAATGCAATCGAGCCGCGGGATCGCAAGGCACATTGTGCCTGCGGTTCGGTGCCGTGCAATCAAAATAGTGCTTGCAGCATTTTGATCGCACCGCACTGGACCGGAGCGCAGGCATCTGGTGTGAACGTAGCCTCAGTGGTCAATGTTATGGCTGATCGGTGTATATTTGTTTGATCTGAATTCATTACTGACATTTTTTTTGACAGTTAAAGGGCTAGTTCACACTATAGGCAGTTGTGATGCAGTCTGTTCAGTTTGACTGCTGCAGCCAAAATACATGACAATGCTTTCCTATGAGATTTCTGGTGCTCTGTTCACACCAGTGCAGTCTGTTCCAATGCAGTCAGAAAAAATACAGCTTGCTCTATTTTAGCTGCATCGGATTCCAACGGAACGCATCAAAATGCATAAAAACGCATGCAAACTCACTGGAACGCACCTGAAATCCCATTTTAAGCCAAAAAAACTGCATCAATCACGATGAAAATGCGGCAAAAATCGATGCAAACCGCATGGCATTGCTGCTGCGCAGACGCACACAGTTCTGGTGTGAACTAGCCCTTATACTATTTAATAAAATCTACCCTTTGTTTACAATGTTCCAGCTCATCCAGACTGACAGCAGCGTATAGCAGACACGGGCCAGGCTGCCCTGACCACAATCCGGATGTTGCACTGTGAGGGCAGGTGACGGTTGCTGAGCCAAAACACAGACTCACTTTTGTCAGGATTGCCAGTTAAACTGCTGCATGCTTCCAGTCTTAATGAACGCTGGGAAAATGACTGTGCCCCGAAGGCCCGGGAGATGTTTATTCCTCTGAAAGAGGAAGCAAGCGCTTTATTTAGCTCAACAGGAAAAACAACATTGTCATTACAGCCAGTTGTCACAAGTCATTTCCACTTCCTCGCACATGAATATCGCTCATTCAGGAGCACGTTCACCTGTGTTAAAGGAAAGGCTTGTTTTATTCTTACCAGTGATAGTGGACCGTGTCCGATCCGAGCTACGTGAGCCAAGCAGCACATTCACCGTCGTGGTGACATTCCTTCACGTTCTTATGATAGTTAAGTATTGTTTGGAGCTGCTAATGTCTGTATGTCATGGAAGGTTAGAGGAAAACTCCACTTTTATTTGTATTTCTATATTTCCTCTCCACTACAGTGGCACTCCAGGCAATTATTAAAAGCATCCTTTAATTCAGCCATTTATTCATCAAAAATAATTGTATTTTAAATACAGCCAGTATACATGACTCATTCTGTCTTCATATATGCTTTCTGTACAGAGCCAATCAGAGCCATGCTGCTTGCACAGTGTAGTTAGTCTAACACTGTGAACATGCTTACAAGAGGAGTCTGACCATCCTTGCACTGATTCTTGTCCATTCACATAGCTCCCATCCTCCCATGTCCATGTCCTCCCTGTCTCCTCACGTCCTATACATTTTGTATAGAACGTGATGAGTCAAGGATCCATAGTGTTAGAATGCACATTCCTGTGTTTATAGCAACAACTTCTGGAGTATACAATTTCGGTCACTAGATGGCAGTGTTTATAAGTTATGTTATATATCTATGCTATATTGTATTGAAAAAGGTAGAGAATAAAGCTGTGGCTTCCTTCCAGTTTTAGCCAAGCCATGTGCAGCATGCATATCTATCTGTGTGCTTGTGTTTCTCTGTGAGGCTGTGCAAGAAGTTCCAACAGGTTATGGGCCCAGGCACAGTCACAGTCCAGTTATAGCGCGGTTACAGCCTAAAAGAAAAAGAGCACAAGATACAGCAACAGAAAGAGACTACAGCAACTAGAAGAACATGGTAAGTACCACAGCAGCAACAAAGCTTTCTTTTGCAAATCTGAAAAACCAGAACTACCAGTCATGGAAATTCAAGATAAGAATGCTGCTAATAAGGGAAGGTACATGGAAGTGTGTGGATGAAGTCAGTCCAGCACAGCCCACAGCTGAATGGACAGAGTCAGATCTGAAAGCTCAGAGCACAATCTCCCTTAGCATAGAAGATGATCAAATCATACATGTATGTTAATGTAAAATTGCTAAGGAGATGTGGGAAGCATTGCAAAAGGTGCATGAAAGATCTAACCTCAGCAATAAACTGTATCTGATTAGAAAACTATACCACATCAAGCTGCCGAAAGACCAGGATATATAGCAGGGGCTGACTGGCAACTTTTAGCCCAGGGGGCAAGTACAACCCAGAGGCCCATGGTGCAGCAACTTGAGGATTACATAAGGAATGCCTTAGAAATGGTGGAACGCCTGAGAGGTCTAGGAGAAGAAATAAAAGACTTTCATATTGCAGCACTATTACTGAGTCGTTTACCTGAAAGTTATGAAACACTTGTTACAGCACTTGATGCATGTCCAGATGACGAGCTGACATTATACAGGTGAAACTCAAATAATTAGAATATCGTGCAAAAGTTAATTTATTTCACTAATGCAACCTAAAAGGTGAAACTAATAAATGAGATAGACTCATTACATGCAAAGCAAGATAGTTCAAGCCGTGATTTGTCATAATTGTGATGATTATGGCTTACAGCTCATGAAAACCCCAAATCCACAATCTCAGAAAATTAGAATATTGTGAAAAGGTGCAATATTCTAGGCTCAAAGTGTCCCACTCTAATCAGCTAATTAAGCCATAACACCTGCAAAGGGTTCCTGAGCCTTTAAATGGTCTCTCAGTCTGGTTCAGTAGGAATCACAATCATGGGAAAGACTGCTGACCTGACAGTTGTGCAGAAAACCATAATTGACACCCTCCATAAGGAGGAAAGCCTCAAAAGGTAATTGCAAAAGAAGTTGGATGTTCCCAAAGTGCTGTATCAAAGCTCATTAATAGAAAGTTATGTGGAAGGGAAAAGTGTGGAAGAAAAAGGTGCACAAGCAGCAGGGATGACCGCAGCCTGGAGAGGAAAAGGCCATTCAAAAGTGTTGGGGACTTTCACAAGGAGTGGACTGAGGCTGGAGTCAGTGCAACAAGAGCCACCACACACAGACGGATCCTGGACATGGGCTTCAAATGTCGTATTCCTCTTGTCAAGCCACTCCTGAACAACAAACAACGTCAGAAGCGTCTTACCTGGGCTAAAGAAAAACAGAACTGGTCTGTGGCTCAGTGGTCCAAAGTCCTCTTTTCTGATGAGAACAAATTTTGCATCTCATTTGGAAACCAAGGACCCAGAGTATGGAGGTACCTGGGACACTCTAGCCAGGATCCCACTCAGCTCCTGGCAACCAATGACGTCACTGGTTGCCAGGAGCTGGGCGTGACACCAGCCAGAGCGTCCCTGGTGGCTTAGAGCCAGATGGGGAGATGTGAGTGGGAGAGGGATGGGACCCATGGAGCGGCGTCCCCTCTTTAAGGGGCGCCCAGGGCATGTGCCATATGTGCTATACCCTGGATGGGCCACTGGTTGGGGAACATGATCTGGGTTCTAATTTGCAGAGGAAGCTAAAATAAATATTTAGAACTTTATGCTGCTAGATGCACTGATTTTAGTGCTAGAGGAGTGAAAGAGGCAGATAAAAGGTGGTTTACAGCCCAAAGAGTACACTCATTTGCTGCAAAACTGGACTACAATTCGTTTAGAATCCACAGTTAAAATGCCAAAGAGAGCAAAGCTATGAATTTATCATAGACTGAAATCAGGACCTTGAGCGTGAATCAGTGATTCGGTTGATCTTCAATAAACTGTTTCAGCATGATGCTGTGATCTTCTTTGCTTTGAGTACCTGGGAGTTTGGAGCAAGGAAAGGCACTTACCGGGTGATCAACCGGTTTTATTCTCCCTGCCAAGCCGTGGAGGTGCATTGTGTCTACTTTGTGCTATACAGCCTTGCTGTTGATGGCAATGCTGTTTAAGATTTGCGGTGGTAAGTGTACAAGCATGAGCAATTGCTATATTAAGTTTTAGGTGGGCAGTGGTCGAAGGCGGTGGTAATAAAGCGGATCAACCGCTTGTTTTTACTACCCAAAGGGCTGGCCGCCTGTGTAACCCTTCCCGATCCCCATGCTTTCCAAAACTAGTTTCTATTTTTTCTTTTTTCTTTTTTTTTTAAACTTTTTGTGCTGCTTGTTAGACTATTTTTAAGATAAAGGTCATCTCGCGTTTTAGAAGCCACTAAACATTTATCATGTTTATGTATACAGGAAAAAATGACATGTGTAAAGATGTCTGCCAGCGAACACTTTACTTTTACAAGCTGAAAGTGTGGGAAAGTATAATGCGGGGGTGGGGCTTCAGTACCTCCTCATTAGCGAGCCAAGAATAGAACACATCTCAGCGCAGGTGAAAATATAATTCTTGGCCACATGACATCCATTTTTCCCACACATTAAAAGCTAATGATTATGGGTTCCCATGAATGCTGCCAGTGACTAATGACAGCAACTAATTATTCACATGGATGAAACTTTCACTTAAATAGACAGAGAGCTGCAAGCCATTTCAATAGGTACAAAATGTAAGCATAACAAAATCTGTATGGGAAATGTGACTTTCAGATTGTATTCAATAAAGAGTGCAATGAGCAAATCACTAAGTGCAGATTGTAGCAGCCCACTTGGTTGCCGCAGGTACTGTGGTATGTATGTCACCCTTCACCCCAACCCTCTGTAATAGTAAGTATAACTGTTCAAGTCCAAGAAAAGAAAATGACAGCAAAGTAAAAGTGAAGGAAGAAACGCAACCAGAAATAAGGTCTGCTTAATTATCTTCCCTTTGTGTAGGTGGTTTCCATGACAACCATTATCTTTGATATGTCTACTTTCACTCCTCTACAAAAACTGTCACTGTAAGAAGACTGCAGGGGACATTTTTACTGATAGCGGCCCTCCCTCACGGCAGTTCAGCCAGTTCCAGATAATTAAAAAGCTACAGCGATCACCTCAAAATACAGTAAGATCAAATTCAAGAAGAAACAAAAACACTATAATAATTTCAATGTTTTTAAGGTATGCATGAATGTGATCAGCCTGCAGTATCACCCTGGTAATAGATCCCTAACACTACATAAACTATAGAGATATAAGTAATAGAACCCGTATTTGCATAATAATTAGTACTATGTAGATAATTGTTGCAATGGGAAGATAAGAAACATGTAAGCTGCGGTTCGGTTCGGATATTTTGTTATTTCAGTATCCGAATCCAAAATTCAATTCGGGTTCGGATGAAATCCGAATTTTTGTTCGTTTCGGATGAGTTACGAATATTCGTTGCGAATACCACAGAAAACCATATACAGATATTAATACTAAAGCTGAATCTCCTAGACCCAAATGGCATTTGGGATCCAAATTTCCGAATTGCATTTGGGACCTCACGAATGCCATTTGGGTCTGGGAGCCATATACATATATTACTAAAGCTGAGGTTTCCAGACCCGAATGGCATTCAGGAGCTCCCCAATGCAATTTGTAAAATTGGATCCCGAATGCCATTCAGGTCTGGGGAGCCTCAGCTTTAGTAATATATGTATATGGCTCCCAGACCCGCATGGCATACAGGAGCTCCCCAATGCAATTCGGAAATTTGGATCCCGAATGCCATTCGGGTCTGGGAGCCATATACATATATTACAAAAGCTGAGGCTCCCAGACCCGAATGGAATTCAGGAGCTCCCAAATGCAGCTCAGAAATTCGGATCCCAAATGCCATATGTATATACTGTATATGGCTCCCATGTTGCCTTAACTAAAATTCGTGTTCAGACCCATTCGTATGCATTAAACCAAAAAACACATTTGATTGGCCAGAAAAGTCACATGTCCCATTCAGTTTCATTTTTGAATGAAAATATGAAAATCGGATGGCGTCTGAAATTTAGAAACGGAAATTCTGATTTGGACACATTCGGATGCATTGGGATTCAGAAATTTGGATGTGTCCGAATGTCCGAATTTTGGAAAATTCATCTGATTTTTGATTCGGAACGAAACTAATCGCACATGTCTAGAAGATAGAGAATCCTGTCTTTAAAGTTCTAAAGGGAAGGAAATGTAACCTACTACACTCCACTGATTAATACATTTTCACTGCTCAGTATAATAATCAATTTATTACGTCTAATAAAGATGGATGACAAAACACCGTACAAACAAGAAAAATGTCCTAATAGTAAATACCAGCATCGGGGAAGTTTATATGACCTTGATCTATGGATTTTGAAATTAAATTGTGACTTGTTCTCAAATGTGTTGAAATTGGAGGTTTTCTTAAATTCAGTAGAATTAAGCGCGATAGAGTTTCAGACAGTTTTTTGGTGTTTCACATTTTTTTTTTTTTTTTACACATTGATGTTGATGGGATTTGCACAATTAGTACTTGATGCAAGTTTTGTAAGACTGGTTTAATTTTCTTTAATTAAAAAAATATTTAAATGTATTGTAGTAATTCGGTCGAGAGCAAGTAACAAATACCTACCAACTTTTTCTGGTTTGTATGGTATCATTTAATAGATAGTTGAGTACCCACTTAAATAAGGTTAAGTGGGTCTCTTTCTAAATTGAGTGGCATACGAGGGTAAGGGAACCGTACAAGACTGTTATTTTTGTAGAATGGATAAAGAAGCAACTTTACTTCCGTTCCTTGTAATATGGTTGACATTGAATAATTCTAACAGAGAATTACCATGTACATTTCCTAAACTTACCACTGCCCAAAATGTATGTTATTAATATAATGGACAACCAGACTTAAAGTATATATAAAGCCAAAACATTTCATTTCAAAGTGGATGGAGAAGTAAATGATTAATCTCCCTGTCAGTTTTTTTTTGCCATCTTTGTTCCGTTGGGAAGGTTTTCCTGTAGATACAATAGGAAATTAGATTAAATTGCTCCATAGTATTAAAAAAAATCCCCTTTTAGAAAGTTGTCACTGGCACAACTGTGCCTAGTGGAAGATTTCCCCTCTGTTCCTGTTCTTGGGACAACTCTAAATTTTGGAATATAACTTATTTTCAGTCCCGATGACAGTGGTTACTAGGACAAGCAAAGACAGTGAATCTCCCTGAAGGATACAAAGACAGCAATGAAAACCTAACAGAATTCTAACAGGGGTCTAGATATATTTTAACAGTGACCCCTACCATTCATTATCATACTTCTGGTATATACGTCATCCATACAGGAATTGAAATATCCCTAACAAGGGCAGATATGTCAATAAAACCCTACTGTAACTTTTACTCGCTCTGTCCAAATTCATAGAAAAGCTTTGGCTGGTTCACTTTTATTTTTATTTTTTTTATTATATATGAATCATAAACCAACATTTCCTGATACCTGTTAAGTTCCCCTTCATTAAAAGGATCATAGCAAGCCTTCTCATCATCCATTCTGTGTGGGGAAAGCACGTAACACACGGGCAGTGAACTGGGGAATGCCAAATATGTTACAATAATAGCTAAGTGTTTTCCTAACCATTTTCAAGAAGTTCAGGTTCCCCAGACTTCCCAGCGGGATTTTACCTGGACATAAAAAGGCACAACATTATATCTTCTACTGTGATGAACGGAAGCCGGGAAGTGAGTTCTATAAATATCTTCTGGAAACTTCTATGGACTTTAATGTTTCCAGTAAGTAAAATAAATGATGCAATTCATTCTTGATCGCCCCGTCAGTAAACATTGGATAATTAAGTAAGATCAGGCTTCATTAAACAGAAATATTGTAGTTACAATGTGAAAGTGTGTAACTTGTTGCTTTCAGGAGGTGGTGGTGTATAAACTGAATTTGATTTTTTCTAAGGGTGGGGGATTAACTGAAAATGTGGTTGAAAGGTCACATGGAACGGTGGTGCCCAGAAACTGAATGGTTCGATGCCTTGTGCAGACTATTGAGTTGTTAAGGTGGAATTTAAATATTATCGCTTAAAAGTTTTAGTTGTTAATCTGAAAATTAGGGGAACTATATATACTGTGTGTGGAAGTCCACTTGCAAGTTAAGGAGTGAGATGGTAGAATTGATGATGAATATTAAGTCATCTGCATAAGTGGCTACTTTTGTGTGAGTGGCTACATTTTGTTAGAACCCAACTTGACACCTGAGATGTTCTGATTAGCCCTAACTTTATGTACAAGCACAGGACTGTGTGCTGTCCAGCCACCCCCCCCCCCCAAAAAAAAGTGGGCTGCCCAGCCCCCCCCCCCCCCCAGGCTAGGCCTGAGGCCTGGGGGTGGGCAGAGGTTGGAGTGAGGGAAGTGTTTCCCTGGGGCCTCCAGTATGGAGGAGGCCTGTGTTGCTGCCAGAGGAGGAGAATCAGGAAAATGGATGGCTCTTGAAGGTATATGGAACTTGAAGGACTTCAGGGGCATGGCTGGTATCTCTCCTGCTGAGGATTCCTGCTTATCCCTGCTCATCTGTTACTCCAATTATTATTCCCTGTACAATAAGTGGATCTGCACTGAGATGCTTCATAGGTCTGGTGAGTCTGCAGTACATGTATGTTACATCCAGGGTGTCTAGGATCCCTATACCCTCTCTCCCCAGTATGAAAATGTTAATAAAAGTTTGTGACAGGTTACACGACTCTGAGTATGTCAGTGAGAGGTTGAAAAGGGCAACTTTCCCTGGCTATGAAGGGATTAAGCCTGGCCCAATAGGTACACCTCCTCTCTCTCTATTCATTAGCCTGCACCTGATAGTGACTGGGAGCGGGAGAGAGCTCAGAGCAAGATCCAGGCTGCACTGGATGGACACAGACTGGAGAGTGTCTGCATATCTGGGGAATAAGGTCTGCCAGAACAACTGTATGTATTGGACTGTGGTTTTTGTTCATTTATACTGGAAGCTGGAATAGCCGCTCCAGTAGGACGTACTGTTTAGTTAGCCTCCTAAGGTGGAGTAGGGCTTTTTATTTGTGTTACTTTTGAGTTCTGCCGGAAATTGTTTTTTTATAAAGGGGGAGACGTACCCTGTTGATGATAAGAGACTTTTACGTTAAATGCAATAAAGCTGCATTTATTGCCAATACTGATTAAAGACCAGTGACTTTCGTAAGCTGCCCACACACCTTACAATTATCTGCAGATTTTCTGTGGTCAGATGGAAAACGTGCAACAGATTCCTCCATCTCCACTTAACTGTGTGGATGGAGTAATCTCCACCTGGGCCAATGTACAGATGTTCCTCACTTACCGACTTACCTGTTTTGCGACCACTCGCACTTACGACGGACCGCCGATCGACCTCCGACCTTCCGCGTCAGCGTCAGTGCGACGGGTCGCCGGCGGAAGTGACATCCCCCGATCTTCACTGCAGGTCTCGGTAAGTATTTCCATTGCCGGATGTACAGTACACTGTTCGGTACTGTACATCGGCAACGCTATACAGTACTGTACTAATGCAGTATAGTACCGTATAGAGTTCCTCACTTAACGACCAATCCGTTTAACGACCTGGTCGTGGGAACGGAACTCGGTCGTTAAGTGAGGAATACCTGTATTGCACTTTTTCCATCTGACCACAGAAAATCTGCAGATAATTGTAAGGTGTATGGGCACCTTTACAAGTTATTCAGCATTGCATTACTGGAGTGGACATCAGTTTTGCGGGCACTAGAAGAGGGAGGTTAAATGCTAATGGGGCAGCTGGAGACCAAATCCCCTAGACAGACTAGTGGTAACCTGAGTTATTCCAGCGGCTCCTAAGGGGGTAAGTGCTACACAATAGAAGGGGGATAGATCTGGACCAGGTGGCATGGATTATGTCCAGAAAGGGGATCATTTTGAAGGGTTTGGGCAGGCAGAATAGCAAGGTTAGTGCATTGTAGCGAGAGTAAGTATCTTGTACTTACCATCCATCTGCTCCCCCAGTAATTTCAAGTTTATAGATCGTGGGTTGCCTCCCTGTGGGCACCTAATTCACACCTCTCCCCCTAAGGTAGATGCATTTAGGAAAAAAACAGAAAGTAATAGGGTTTCTGGAGGGGTGTAATTGACCATCCAAGAGAGATTTGCTAAAAATATATATCAAATTTTATTTTGTAGTTTGTATAAGATTAAAAATTGATGCATTTCATATATCTATCAAAACCCTGCATGGGATTTGTTTGTATAAATATGATCACTTATTTAGTACATACATATTGATATAATCCAAGTGTTCAAATATAACATGATAATGATCACAGAGTTAACAACAATATAATTGCCCCTATAGTGGCTTATCTTAATAGGGTACCGACGCGTTTCGCCAGTGGCTTCATCAGGGGACCCAAAAGAGATGGATCATGCAGGGTTAGTTTGCGAGGCAAGGGAGACCCCTGGAGGATCGAGAGAGCGGAAGCCGGATGGCCCCACCACCTCCCCGATCTCCTTTTTTGTCATACCTGGGACCTCAGGGTTACACAAAGAGGGATGGCATGCAGTCGTCCAGCCAACTTCATTGGGATGCTTTAACAGAGGTGAGGTATGTTGGGAGAAGGCCCGGCTGGATATTAATCTAATCCTATTGAGTCTTCCTGGTGGTGTAAGGCTAACTGCATGCCTCCATAGTGATCTCCGCTGCTGTGTCCTCCCGTGACCCTGGGGAGAACTATGGGGAAAAGCACTGACCCCATAGTTCTCCTTTAAACCTGATGAATTGATCTATTCTAATTATATTATGCAATAACATTGTGCGACAGAAAATATCCAGTACTTCCAGGTACAGGGGAACATGTGACCTACCTCCCCTTCCTAGTCACCACTTATACCAGCATTCTTGTCTTTGCAACCAGCAGACAAACAGAGCAAATGCTACTACCCAGATAGCAAGGATAACTTGCCACAAACTTGTGGCAGGGTTAAATTGTAATTCTTGTTAACTTGCCGCACACATTCCTGGCAAGTTGTAGACTTGCAGAACACTCGCAGCACAAGTTCTAGTTGACACTTTTTGAATTTGTTTTCAAATTTGCTTGGCAAGTCTACAGCAAGAGTCCTGCGGGTCTTAGCAAGAGCTCTGCAAGCTCGCTGGTCTGGAGACTTGCAACGCAGATTTGCTGTAATTGTGCCACAAAATTGTGAAGCTTGGCAAGTCTGCAATAGTTTAGCAAGTCATTTTCAAACTTGCAGCACAATTTCTTGCTATCTGGGTAGGTATGTGCAGCTGGTAGGACCAACATGAAAGTTAATCTGTTTCTTCCCAGCATAGATTAAGCACAGGCTCACATTTATCTTCTAGTTTACTTTCACAAAGATTCATCTGAAACCAGACAGCAATTTATTTGTGAGTGTTATGTGTCTAGCAATATGCTTGTTTGTCCTGTATTAATTAGATATTAATAACAATGCATTGTAGCAATCCAGCAGCTTTTACTAGGGTGTAGCTTGTTCCACCTAGAGAACAGAAACACCTATGATTGCAAAGCGTTAATGGGATAACCTCAAGAAACTTTCTGTGGAATTTAGGACTTATTGTAATTGGAATGGCACAGCTCCAAGCAAGTGCTGCAACCTTTGGTTCTCATGAATCAAAATGTGCAGCAATAGAACTTTGCTGCTTTAACAGGGGGGCAAACACTTTTTCACACAGGGCCATGTGGGTTTGGATTTTGTTTTCCCTTAATAATAAAAACCTTCCTTTAAAAACTGCATGACTCCATGGCAACAGGTATATACAATCAAGCACCTAGGCATCCAGATTGCTTCTACAGACATTTGTGAAAGAATGGGTCGCTCTCAGGAGCTCAGTGAATTCAAGCGTGGTACCGTAATAGGTTGCCACCTGTAGAATAAGTCCATCCATGAGATTTCCGTGCTATTAAATATTCCACGGTCACCTGTTAGTGGTATTATAACAAAGTGGAAGCAACTGGGAACAACAGCGACTCAGCCACGAAGTGGTAGGCCACGTAAAATGACAGAGCTGGGTCAGCGCATAGTGCGCAGAAATCACCAACTGTCTGCAGAGTCAATAGCAACAGACCTCCAAAGTTCGTGTGGCCTTCAGATTGGCACAACAACAGTGCGTAGAGAGCATCATGGAATGAGTTTCCATGGCCGAGCAGCTGCATCCAAGCCTTCCATCACCAAGTGCAATGCAAAGCGTCGGATGCAGTGGTGTAAAGCACGGCGCCACTGGACTCTAAAGAAGTGGAGATGTGTTCTCTGGAGTGACGAATCACACTTCTCTGGCAATCCGATGGACGTGTCTGGGTTTGGCAGTTGCCAGGAGAATGGTAGTTGCCTGACTGCATTGCCAAGTGTAAAGTTTGATGGAGGGGAGATTATGGTGTGGGGTTGTTTTTCAGTGGTTGGGCTTGGCCCCTTAGTTCCAGTGAAGGGCATCAGCATACCAAGACATTTTGGGCAATTTCATGGTCCCAACTTTGTGGGAACTTGCTTCCCACAACTCCACCTCTGAAGCCCCACATGTTTGCTCCAGTCCACCACTCCGGTAAGTACACTCCCAAACTCCTTTCTCACCTCTTTAGCCCTTCATGTCTCTCTTTCCTTTAAACCCCGTCATGTGGTCCCTATGCCCATTGCCTTGCTATTCTGCTCCTTACCTCAACCTGGTAGAACACCTTTGGGATGAATTGGGGTGGGGACTGCGAGCCAGGCCTTCTCGTCCAACATCAGTACCTGATCTCCCAAATGGTCCAACATTCCCATAGACACACTCCTAAACCTTGTGGACGCCTTTCCAGAAGAGTTGAAGCTGTTATAGCGGCAATGGGTGGGCCAACTCAATATTGAACCCTACGGACTAAGACTGGGATGCAATTAAAGTTCATGTGCGTGTAAAGGTATATATATATACAGGGTTTGAAAGATTTTAGGGTGTCTCACCAGTCAGTCAAAAATGTCACCAGTCAGCATGACCGGACTATAGCCTTGCAATTTATGTTAACTTTTTTTAAACTTTTTTTAGAGACAGATAGAGCTTTCTTTTGGAGGTATAGAATCGCCACTGGGGGTTTTTTATTTTTTACTATATAATGAAAAAAGTTCCGAAAAAAATGTTTTCCCTACATTATGTTATAAAACATTAATTCTTACCCATATTTTTGGTAAAATATAAAAGACGGGGTCACGTCGGGTAAATAGACACCAAACATGTCAAGCCTTAAAATTGCACGCGCCCGCAAAATCTAAAAGAAAAAAACGACCACTCTGAAAATTGGCCATAGGCAACGCTTTAAACGCTTTTACTGCTCATTGGTTTAGTGTTATCAGTGATTAATGGCCCTAAAATTATTGCTCTCAATGTGACGTTCGCTGTGATATGTAACATGTGAGGCACAATCGTCATTTTCGCACATAGGCGCACCCAACGTATGTTTGCGTGTGTATAGATAGATAGATTGGGGCAAACTTTTTTTTTCTTAAGAAAACTGGAGTCTTCATTTAATTACTTGCTCCAGAAAGACTGAAGGCATGGGTTAAATTTAGAACTTGGTCACCACTTGTGATCTAATGATTGGACAATTTCCAGTCATTTAATATGAGCACAATGGTGTAAGTGCTACAAGAGGTCCACCAGGGTATCTAAATAAATAGAATACAAGCAACATGTTGCTTAATAATGAGCAACACCCGCCAATAAACAATGAGTCCAACTTCTCCAGTATATTGTAACAAACAACGGGCACTGAAACCTAGAAAATGTATAGGACAAACAATTGCTGAGAGTGCTATGAAAATAGAGCTACGTGACTGTTTGCAGCATTCCTAAAACTGCTGAAACACAACAGAGAACTAAAATCATCAATTTACTGAACATGAGCCTGACCAACAAAGGTGGAGCAGCAAAAATACATGAAATAACACATTGTTTTATGATAGGTGGTGATAAAATTATAAATATACCTAATTTTGATGACATCATTGGTTAGCTTTTACTAAAGCTGCCCATACATGGATTGAAGTTTGGTTGTCTCCTGTTGAATCGGCCAAAGTTTGATCCATGGGTGGCCCTGCTGGCACCACCTGGATCAAAAAAAGTCACTGTTCCAGCAATATAATATCTGTCAGAATACATGACAGGGGAATACATGGCAGGGGAGATTCCTCATTCCCTTTTTTAAGTATGACTGTGGAATAAGTGATTTTTCATGTTTAGTTCTGCTTTAGTCAGCCTTGCTCAACTAGTGTTTCGTGGAACCCCAGGGTTGAGCTAGAGGTGGCTCAGTGGGTTCATTGAGCCGTGAGCAGTGGCCTATTGATCTCCCATCAACACTGGCCTCAGGGTGCGATTTTTCCATTGGCCACTGATGTAATGGTTTTCACTGTCTGCATTTCTTTTCTGTTAATAATTTACTTAACATGATCTTGTTGTATAGAGCAGATGGTGTTGAAAAACCATCTGTAGGTATAATAATTTTCGGAGGGGTTCCTAGAGAAGTAAAAATTATTTCAAGGGTTTCTCTGTGGTAACTTGTGTCAAGAAAGCCTGACTAAGGATGTTGTTAAATGATAGTTACAGACCCAATACACAGAGATATCAAAAATAGTGCACCTTATTTATGCAGCGTTTCCTCCTGCCCAGGTGCGGTGCTGCAAAAGTGTGTTAAAGGAGAACTATGGGGTTAGGGCTTTTCTCCATAGTTCTCCTAAGGGTAACGGGAGGACACAAACTAGCGTCCTCCCGTCACCCTAAGCTCAGTATACAGCGAGCTACGGCTTGCGGTATACTGAAACGCCGCAGCTGAAACGGATCCCGACAATTATGTCTGGATCTGCCAAGCTGCGTGAGTGACAGCTGGCTCTGCCTATCTAGAGGCAGAGCCACCTGTACTTGCCCCCTCCCCTGTTCGTTCTGCCAGTCAGTCAGCGCTGGAGGATCGGAGTGGGGAGGGGGAATCCAGTCCCTCCCCTGTCACGGCAGAGAGTCGTGACAGGATCGAGAAGTGAGCGAACGCCGGTATGTGTTCGCTCACTTCCCCATCTACTGAGCCGACCTGTGACAGTTTCATTGTCACAGGTCGGCTAGAACGATGAGGATGAGTGAAAAGCACTCACCTCATAGTTCTCCTTTAAGTTAAACAGTCCAATGCACATACATGCTTACAAAATACATGCTTTTCCACATTGCAGATAAAAAAATGGGGGTGCAGGATTGTTGTTGTTGATGTTACAGCTTATATGTCTCTGTTGACCAAGCTGCTTAAAGTATGTAAATCCTAGATGAACTTCTCTTATTTGCTCCTATTTGGTATGTTAAATATAACATTGGAAGCTTTTTGTTATATTTGATTGATAGGTACAAAAAAAAAAGAAGCCTGTTGATCTTGTCAGAAATTCAGAGCTCCCTGTGTGTCTTCTGTTCACTAGGAGCTGTATTATCTTACAAAAAGACTACAGAAAGATCGTCCCGGAGCAGAATAGCAAGGCAATGGGCATAGGGACCACACAACGGGGTTTAAAGGAACGAGAGACATGAAGGGCTAAAGAGGTGAGAAAGGAGTTTGGGAGTGTACTTACCGGAGTGGTGGACTGGAGCAAACATGTGGGGCTTCAGAGGTGGAGTTGTGGGAAGCAAGTTCCCACAAAGTTGGGACCATGAAATTGCCCAAAATATCTTGGTATGCTGATGCCCTTCACTGGAACTAAGGGGCCAAGCCCAACCACTGAAAAACAACCCCACACCATAATCTCCCCTCCATCAAACTTTACACTTGGCAATGCAGTCAGGCAACTACCATTCTCCTGGCAACTGGAGTTGTGGGAAGCACCTAGGATCAAGCAGTCTGAGAGCGTCTGTGATTGGGCGAACTTCCCACCCACTCTCCCTGTCTATGTTTGCGGTTGGTATTTGACGGGTTTACTGGCAGTGCCGTAAGTACTGTGGGGGTGTTGTCATAGCAGCAAGCAGGTTTTGAAGGTCCTTGAAAGCAGACATTGAGTAAAAATGGCAAGGGTGTAAGGCGTGTCTTCGGAACGCCCCTACTCCACCTTGTTTTTTTGTTGTTTTATTTTTGCTAGTTTAAAGTTCATTATATTGGTGAGTGGTCATATCTGCTAATAATTTTATTTATATATGTTTTATTTATATTTTGTTAATAAAAGGCTGCTATGGCCATTTCAAATTCCACTTGGTGTTTGTGTTAATTTTTAAAGAGGGATTTGTTAGAGTTGAATGGTTGTGGCTGCTTTGGTGAGAAATAAGGCCTCTTTAATAGCCCAGTCATGGCCTCTTTAATAGCCCAGATAGCCTTTATGTTGTAAAGAGCTAAAAGACAGCTGGGAGGGCTGAAAAAATGCTGTAAGATGTCAGCCCGCAACAGAAACTAGGAGCAGAGTGCATTTCTGGAAGATCAGTGGGTATTTTTCTATACTTATAAGGTCTTTAAAGGGACAAAGCACTGGGAAATGTACATTTGTTGCAGAGGTGTTTTTGGTTCATGGTTCGGTTCATGTTTTTATTTTTCATTTGCCCTGGCTCTTTACAGACTCTACAAAGAGCACTATTTCATTAACTATTGCCCCATCTCTAAAGATGTTTTTAGCGAAATGTGCCTATAATGGTTCATACAAATGCCCGCTCACAATTTAACTGGATCAAACAAAAAATTACAGGGTACCATAGCAAAATCTGATGATTTTGATGGAACCCCTATCAGTGGTGTGTAGCTGATGATAAACCTAGTACACCAAAGAAATAATAAAGGTCAGAGGTGGGCCGCCTAAAATGAACACCTATAGGAAGTCCTAATTACACGTCTAGACAGGAGAAGAATCTGTATGAGGCATTGGTTAGTGGCCTCTGTTTTATCAGCCAATCAAGCCTTTCCCTCAAACAAATTCTATCCTAGCTCAGAGTTGAAAGCATCAGAGAAGCTGTAATTTGCTGGTAGCCGGAGGAAGTCCGGTCCTGCCAACAGGTAAGTATATGAGGGGTCTTAGCAACACTCTCTGGCAGGTGCCTGCAAGGAGGGGTAAGAGAGGTAGATTTGTATAATGGGTTAAGGTCTATTTTAAAGGATAACTACACGGTAGTTGAATAAGATAGACCTCAACTATACCCTTCATCCTTCTTATGCAATGTATACCCTCCCCATGTCAAATGGGGAAACCTGTGGAGAAAGGTTCTCCATTTGGACCTTATGGAAAAAAAATGTGCACATGGCCCACTGGCTTACTGTAGGGTTAAAACACTGACCAGCCCAGCATAGGTCATGGCAATGGGATAAGGCCCCTCGGTGATGATTAGCTCTGTAGTAAGGCCTATACACTGCATGGGAGCTGAGGTGGGGTAATGGATTTATAGCTAATATAACTATATAAGGATAAATCCCACTTTCCATCCAAACCTTTTTCTTCCCGTGGACAGCCAAAATGTAAACAACGTTTGAATTATCTGTGGCATTTTTCCCCAGTCATCTTCCAGGACAGCCAATGAGAGAAGGCTCCGCCTGCCTGCAACAGGAAACACATCAACCACATTAAATAAAAAGTCCCCTCCTTCCATCCCAATTCAGTTTTTTTGTGTTTCCTCCGGCTACACAGGGACATCGTAATGTTTGTTATTTTTAGGGCTCATTTTCTATTTGCCTCAGGGCAGAGCCTAACCCTGATATGTGTTGGGACCTACTCCAGGTTTTTCCCTGCTGAAGCGCATACAGGGATCCCTTATCGTACCCCCATCCGAGAGTAGGCCAAGGTTCCCCTCCGTCATTCAGGGAGGGCAACCATCCTCCTGTACGTGTGTGGCTCCAGATGGGGACCCCCCCCAGGTGTGCAGTGTGGCAAGGTTGGTTATCCTGAGCAGCGACTGGTGTACCCCTTTGTTGGCCTGGAAACCTTGGAGACAGGCATGGTCTTCTGCAGGTGGAAGTACTAGCGATGGGGGAAGGTGCTGTGAGGCACTTACCAGGAGGGCTCTGTTCCCAGGAATCTGGCCAGGCGGGACCGCATGGTGGTTCGCGCGGGAGGGTAGGTTCGCGTCTCTAGGCTGCCTCAGGTGTGTACTGAGCAGGGAGCGATGCGGAAGTGCAGGGCGCGTCATCGAGCGGGACTCCGTTCGTTGACACGCTTCCGGCGCGCCATTTCCGGGTTTCTGGGTGTGAGGTCACTGCATTGTCACCAAGCTCATAGCAATGTCCTGTAAGAGGCCTCTACACCAAATCCTATCCATGTGTATGGGCTGGGAAATACTGGGATGATCCACAAACTACAAGTAGCAATAATGTAAGAACTTCTGATCTGGCTTTAAAAAAACTAAAGGGGTACAGTACCTGCAATGATTGGTTGTCATTACCAGAACCCACCTCCCTAATGGTCTTAGCTGAACATATTTAAAGAGACAGTACACAGAATATGTAGCCAGAAAATGAAAACTGATACTAGATTGCATTAAGGTTCGACAGTAGTTTACCATTTGCAGTAGGGATGCATCAATACCAAGTACCGTACTCGGTACAAGTACAGATACTTTTCCAGCTCCAAGACTAGACTAGAGAAACATTCAAAAGTTAGGAGGCCGCTGTCATTTCGAAGGACCACACGGAGCTCCTGGGATTTGTACATCTCTGTTTTAATCTATGATTTTGTTTTTATAAACATATATATAAGGAATGCACCGATACCATTTTTGCAAGTACGAGTACTGATAAATTTTTGTTTATTGTCATGTGACAGTTTTTCTAAAACAATACAGACTAATGATTTCAGGACAGTGGTGGAGCGCCAGAGCCAGGTGCCAACTACAACCGCTGCAACTCTGGTAGTTCTCATGAAAATGCCAAGTATCAGCACTGGTATCTGAAAAGTATCGGTGCATCCCTAATTTGCAGCATATTTGTGTAGTATACCTTGTGGGAGAAAACCAGAGAATCCAGAGGAAACTCATTAAAACTCAAAAGCAACATACAAACTCCATGCAAATCATGTTCCTGCTTAACAATATCCTAGGATCTCTCTACAGGAGACAGGAGTGCTAGCCATAATAATATTAGCCAGTTTAAGAACTGATTCCTAAAGGTGAATTAAATATATACATAATAAAACATGGAAACATTTGCCGATCTTTGTTAAAAGAGAAAAAAAAATGCACACATAGATGAGGCTGCAATAGTTACAGTAGATCATTAGAAACGCTGCAAAGACCCCAAATCTAACGAGAGTGTTAAGTAGATGTAATTAGCAGTAAATTACAACATGCACATTAATTTCCATCCTGGTCTCTTCCTGTAATTGCTGGGAAGGATATAGTGGTGTTCTCAGCAAGCCATTCCCTGAAAAGCCTCTCCTCTGATTACTTCCTATAGCTTCATCTCTGAAATCACCTTTCATATTGTGTCACAGGTACGGTGTTGGTGTAGGATGCACGCCTGTGCTGCTCATGTTCAACAAGCAGTTTTATTAAAGGAGAACTATGAGATGAGTGATTTCCACTCACCTCATAGTTCTAGCCGACCTGTGACAATGAGACTGTCACAGGTCGGCTCAGTAGATCGGGAGGTGAGGGAACACATACCGGGTTCCCTCACCTCTCGATCCTGTCACGGCTCTCTGCCATGACAGGGGGAGGGGCTGGATTCCCCTCTCCCCGCTCCGATCTGCCAGTGCTGACTGGCGGAACGGACGGGGGAGGGGGCGGGTACAGCTGGCTCTGCCTCTAGATAGGCAGAGCAGCTGTCACTCACGCAGCTGGGCGGATCCCGTCATCTACGTCGGGATCCGCTCCAGGTGCGGCGTCTCAGTATACCGCGAGCTGTAGCTCGCGGTATACTGAGCTTAGGGTAACGGGAGGACTCTAGTTTGTGTCCTCCCGTTACCCTAAGGAGAACTATGGGGAAAAACACTGACCCCATAGTTCTCCTTTAACTAAAATACACGTGACCTTACAACAGTTTTTTCTGCTGAGGCCAAAATTCCGTGCATATGGCAAATGTAACTAATCCCTGCCAACACATCATTGTGGTCTGTGCCATGGCAACAACACTGTACTAATACATCTATACATCTACAGACAGCATTTAAACAATGGTAAATACATGGACATAGGTCACAGCACGGCACACCTCATTATCCTAGGACTGGGACAACAAAACTATGTGTAGGTTGTAGACCAGTGACGTGCGGTACCTTCCATGCTGGGTGAGGCATTCCCCAGCTCCGCCCCCAGCACGCTGCGCCGGATGTCCACAGTGGTTTTTTTATTTTTTATTGGCCAGCTTGGACCAATGACGCTTTGCCATTGGTCCAAACCATCCACAAAGCTCAAGCCTCAAACATAGAGTACAGGCTGTTGCAGCTCTTGCCTCACTAAGTTAGGTTACACAAAGCAGTTGGAAGCCTGCTGCTGTGTAACCTAACATAGCTATCAAAAGCTGAATGCAACGCCGCCTGTAATTAACAAGAAGCACTCCGTCCATGACAGGTTACACATCGGGGAGGCTTTAACTGCTGTGTAACCTGCTAGAAGCCGATCAGACTTGAAGCTGACAGCTTTTTCCTTCATAATACTAGGTGAGGCTCTGCTTAAACTGCCTCCATGACCGCACATCCCTGTTGTAGACACACAATTACAGAATTGTAAAAGTGCCTTTAACCTTCTCTGGAGTCACATAACTTTTCTGAACAGAGAAGTATGCTAAAAGGGTTTCTAAACCCTCCGGTGTTTTTGCATATATCTACTGCTAACAAGCAGTAGATATATGCAAAAAGTCTTTTTTTTTTAAGAAAATGCTTTAAAAGCGGTTTAAACTTACCCCTGTTTTCACCGCGTGCTCCCGCCCGAGAATCCGAAACTGCAAAGCATCTTGGGGCGGGCGCATGCGCAGTTCGGATTTTCGGCCGGGAGACAGCGAGATACACAAGGTAAGTGTATGGACGCGTGCACCCGCATGCAGACACCGTGGGACAGGAAGTGCCAGCAAGGACATAGGAGTCAGTGCTGGATCGGAGATCTGCCGCAGCACTGGAGAGAAGGCTGAAAAGGACAGGAAAGAAGAGGAAGACATCATTTAAGGTAAGTGTTTTAATTAACATTGGGCGGAGGGAAACATTTTTTTTCCTTTAATGTCACTTTAACTGTCACATGTCGGCTCAATAGATCGGGAAGTGAGCGAACACATACCGTTGCTCGCTCACTTCTCAATCATCTCCCTCTTTGGGTCACAGGAGGATGTTAGTATATGTCCTCCCGTGACACCTAGGAGAACTATTGGGAAAAACACTTAATCCATAGTTCTCCTTTACCACACTGCTTGCATTAAGAGAGGCTCTTCACTTTGCAAAGGAATTTTACCTTAGCTTAGTGAATGCGGTGAAGCGCTGCTGACTTTCATCAATCATGTGCAGAAAAAATACAGTCTTTTTAATATATATTTTCCTTGCACGTGATTGGTTATTCTTTGCAAAGTGAATTTTCACCACAGTCACAAATTTAAAAAATGTATTATTTTCCTTGCCAAGTTAAAAGCCTATTTGCCTTTACTAAATCAACCCCCAATAACTCCTGATTAATGACAGCTGAGTTGCTGCAATCCCTTATTGAGGTGGTGGCGTTTAAATATGGTAAATTGTGTAGTGGCGAGTAAGATATTCTATGTCTAAGCGCCTGTGTGCCTGAAACATGTTAGACCTTTCTGTGCATCTTATGTGCAATTGATTGAATGTGTATCACCCACTAAGCCGTATTTGGAATATGTTGGAATCGGCCAAAAGCAGGGAAGTTATATGCTGTCTAGACTTGTACACATGCAATAATGCAGATTTAGCTTACTCACCACTAGAGGGCACTCTCGCCAACCAATATGAACCACAGCACAAAGGTGGCCGCTAAATCTATTTTCTAAACATGGTTTTAGCTGCACAAACAGAAAAATCTATATACTCTATCAATAAAAACCACATGAAACAGCTCTACAGATAACAAAAACTGCATTTAAAAATACTTTTTAAATAATTGAAGAGGAACTGAATACTGAAAAAAAATCTTAGAATGCAGATTTTTTTAAGTAGATGAAAACTAGCAATTTTTATTTCCTAGCAGTGCCTTCAGTACATGTGGAGTGCAGTCACTCCAGGGACCTATAAGGTCAGTGGATGGGTACATGTTGCATCAGAAATGGAGGCCCTATGGCCGAAAGTGTGTGGTACCGCCATCGGGAGAAGCTTCTGCAGTGGTGATGGAGAGTGCACCACTGTCATTGGCCAAACAGGGCAAACTCAGAGGTAACTAAGTGAATGCTCCCTGTCGATTGAAGAAATCTAGCTCTGACTCAGCAGTGCGTGTGTTGGACCTCTGCAGAGAGACCACTGCTTCCACACAGAGAGCAAGGGTCTTTTTTATACAGCATGCTGACAACGGACTGGCATTTCTATTGAGGCTGCTTTCTAAAGAAAATTAACTTTAAGACTTTGCACACCTTTTGTTTGGCTGCATCTGAAATGTATTTAGGTGATTTCAACTAAAAGTTCATTGGACTTTTGTAGCCCTCTCCAGAAACCAGTAGCCATTAGCACTAGTATGAAAGCAGCTCAGTATTTGGGAAGCTTCTATATTTATTCTATAACCATGCTGTGGCTACTCTACTACACTAACCCAGCCTAAGACCCATGTCATACTACCAACTCTGTCAATGATGGAAACTCACCAGCAACAAGAACGCTAATGGAGAATTTACCTGTTTCTACAGCATTGCTCCCAAACTTTCAAAACGCTTAAGAATCTCGCTCACCAGCAAAGATGTAATGAACATTTTGAGCAAAGTGAGTTTTTTTCTTTGTTCTTTTGTTGATCATGCCCTTTGCCAGTTACTGCTAGTGTCACCTTGGTATAAGTAGGTACATTGTTCAACTGGCAGCCAAAGCACCAAATCCACCCTACAACACTGCCTCGGTGACCTTTTTTGTATTTTTGATTATTTTTTGTAATTTATATATTTTTACTATTACTACTATTTAATGGAGCTGAAAAATGATATTGGAGCCTCCAGTGGTGCTGCGCTGTATATACTACTGGATATTAGGAGTACCGGGCACTGATAGTGTTTTTTGGTTGGTCTCTGATTACAAGAAACATTATGGGTGTTTCACGATTTTAGAGACTGCACAGTCCAATAAGAAATATAACACAATAGGACAGCCTGCCACCTTTAACCAGTATTTAGACATAATGGCGTCCTAGGCGCTCATATGACACACTTGTATAAGCTTCAATCCTTGTATCATGATATTAGTGTAGTAAAAACTAATGGTAGATTGTGCTCTTGGATGCAGCATGTTGCCTGCCTTATATTACCAGACCAACCAACAAGGCAAAGGAGAAATAGTTTATTGTTTTCTGACTCCTCTCAGCATCCCCTGTATCTCCAGACTGAGGCTGAAGGGGGATATGTGCTGGTGGTGACATGTTACCGGCAGGGAGGGGGGACATAGGGGTGCAGGCCATTATGAGGGGGGAGGCTGGTGGTGCATGGTATTACCTCTGGATCCGCCATCTTACTGACATCATTGGTTGCCAGGAGCTGGGCGAGACACCGGCAAGAACCCCAGGTTGCTAGGTCTTAACAACATGAGGCATTATCTCCTGAAAGGAGACTGCAGACACACTGCTGGCCCCTTCCCCACCACCACCACCACTACTTGAGCCGAAGAGCTGCTGTCTGAGCAATTATAGGGATAGCCTTTCCTTTTGTTCTTTTGCTGAATTTAGCCACAAATGTGTGGAGTATAGGGAAAAGCAATAAAAGCTATCACAATTTGTAGATTTTGAGGTTGGGTGCTACCCCCTCTTACCCTTCACCCCACAAATACCATTAAGATAACCACATCCCTGGCTCTAGGCATGACTGAAGCCATTATAAGATGCTTTCTTCGAATACTGCTCACAGACAAGATATGAACCCAGCAAAATGTAGCCATTCATAATAGAAGAACTTGGCCGATCACCAAGGCGGCCTCAGATTACACGGAAAAACAGTTTTGCTTTGAATTCTCTGGACGGTGCAGAACCCATGTCCGGCCAAACGGAATTTTCTTTGGCAAATCGGAACATTCTATTTAGTCAGATAGCATTGTTTCTACTTATTTTGCTTTTCGATATAAATTTTGCATCAAAGTTCTCTTTCCCCTCCTGCGGAGAATGTCAACAGTAGCAGCGTTTGATTAGCGAAACATTTCTGTGGCTTATTGCATAATATTTACAGCATGAAAACAATCCCGACAGATAAGGAAAGCCTAAGCTCTGGCTGGGTAAAGACACAGCTTTCCTGCCCCCGCCGGCCGGCTTCCTGAGAGGAAAATTAGCCGTTTTCCTTGTGTTCTTGTAGGAAGAGGCAGAGCTGCACCCCAATCAGCCTGACAACAGATCGCTCACTGATAGAGAGACACCTGCATCCCTGTTTGTCACGCTTTGTACAAACACGTGTTCAGCGGTATCGTGGAGAACTGAGGTCATCACACACATCCTATCACTGCAACATGAAAGCATGGAGCGCGAAGGGAAGAGCATACTCCCAACACAGAGGAAAACATTTTACTTGTTTACCAAATTATTTGGGAATCAAAGGGATTTTCCACTTAAAGGCCACTTGCTGCTATAATATAAGAGCACATTGTTGTCCAATAGGCTACCAGTATAATAAAATAGTATGTATTGCTTAATATATCAACACAATATAAGACCCTTTTTTTTTTTAAATACAATATAAAAGATGAGGTTGTGCTGAGTAAATAAAACTGGTGACAAAATACAGTACTCCAAATTGTCCACATTTAAAAACCTGTATAGTTTGTCATTTAAGGCCCCCTTCAGACGAGCGTGTCAGGAGAGGATCCATCAACAAATCCTCTCCTGATCACAGCGGTACGGAGCGGATGTAACCGCACAGTTTTTTCCTCCATAAAAAAAACTGAAACTGCCGCACCCCATGAGTGTCTGTGGGGAATGGGATGTAAACAGACATGTGTACGTTTACATCAGACTACCCCTGTCTCTGCTGTTTGTTTTTCCGGCCCTAGCCGGAGCTGGAGCTAACCAGGTGTGTACATTTACACACAACTGCCTATAGACTTGTATAGAGCATTCCATCGGATCCGGCTGAAAAACTGACAGGCGGACCCGATCGGACCGCTCATGTGAAAGCCTTAGAGTTAACCGTGAATAGAATAGAATAATTTCTCTCACTCTGGCACACGCGGCGACACCTAACATATGTAGCACAATCATCATTTTCATACATAGCCACACCCCTATTCCAATTCAGAGATGATTTGAGAATCTACAGCCGAGTGATACACAAATAAGAGACATTTACGTTAATAGTTAGGGTACTTGAATGCATTTTTAAGAGTCTCCTGAGTTTAGTGTCACTTTAGGTTGAATTTGTATGCTTCATCATGTGTGGGTTGTTGGTACCTGTGTGTTATGTTTTTCGTAGCACTGTGTTTTAGCCCCATTGGAAACACACAGCCTGTGTACACCCTTATCATGCATTTTCTAGTAGGCTGTGCCAGCAGTGAGCACTTTAGTTATGCCAGCTTATCTCAGCATGACGCTGCAGTTATTCAGCAAAGCACCAGCATCAAGTCCACTATCCTATGTATTCTCTATGAATAGATTCAAGTATCTGACAGTGGCAAACACGGCATGCCAGACATTCATTTGAATGAAAGCTATTTCATTCAATGAAAATTACTCTGCATCAGCTTTCTTAATGGAGGGAACATACCAGGCCATTAATTGTTAGCATTGCATGAAATATTAAATGTATGTGTTTGAAGAATGCAGGGGAGCAGGTTTTTACAAAAAAGGTTAAAAGGAACATATATAGCCTGACTGTCTAAATACAGTGGAAGTCCCAGCTTGCTGTGCTAACTTCGCTGCAAATTATACTTTATATGAAAGTCAAACAAATGTTAAAAAAGTATACACACACATATATAACATTTTATTGTTAATAGTCCCAGATTCCCAACTGACAAAAGGTCAACCGGCAAACAGGACAGAACGTAAACATCAATGACAGTTAATATAATTAAAACATTAAAAATTAAAATAAATGAATCAGGCTTTCACCCCCATAATTATTTCGTTTTGTTATTTCATTCAAGATAGCCAAGTATCCAGAAATTTATGGACAGTCTGTAAACAGCAATGACTAATTAGGACTGTCCGTATATGAGAAAAAAAAAACCATTCCGGTAAAGTGGTAAAGTATTTTTTTCACCCTGCATTTGAGCCTCTGCCAGTGACCATGTTTATATCACAGCTAGATCTGATTCACTACTGTAAATGTATTTGGTATAACACTCCATTGACCGGTATCTTGAGGTATTTTGATGCATATGACTCAGTTACTCATATCGCCCTTGCAGTTGCTAGATCCCTGTTTGCAGTGTGTAGGATGATTGTTTTAAAATGGGTCCCAAACATGCCTCCCTCTGTTAGAGACTGGCTAATGGAGCTAAACGAACTTATCTCTAATGAAGACCTTACCTATGAGGTACAGAGGGGTCTCAATAAACATACTTTGATATTGTCTAGATCCCCTGTGCCCAACTTGCGACCCAAAGTCCACATGCGGCCCTTTGGCACCTATTATGCTGCCCTTGGGGCCCCTGCATACACTAATTTATGTTTTCCATACATAGGTTCCTCTTTATGACAGTGAAGGAAAATATTCTTTAGACTGGCTTGCAGTAGTTAACTTGGTTGGTTTATTTCTTTTTTTTTTTTTTAAAGAATATGTTTATTTTGAGGAATTTTGTAAATTACAGTAAACAAGACAGTACAATACAGAAGGACATAAAAGACATGGAGCATATACATCTAGTGCAAAAAGGACGTGGCCGCCACCGTCTCTCCCAAGTCTCTTCAGTACTATAATTTTGAGGCACCACAACATCACATAACGTTCATACTATGCATTAATGAGCTTGTCAGTAAGCCAGGGAGGACACTGGTCCATTGATAGTGATCTTAACAGCTCCTGCCTGTTCCCACCTGGTGGGAACTGCCGGTTGGTTTATTTCTGATGCACATTTTTTTTTTTTTATCTGCTTACCTTTATTTTATTTCTTTCTGTGCTGTCCATCCCCGTTCTATTTTTGTTCTTTGTTTTTAACAATCCGGATCCTTTAAAATTGATTTGAGAGTGGGCTGTAAGGGATGCTGAGAGTGGGCTGTAAGGGATCACAAATGTGGAAGCACTGATTTGTTAGGAGGTAAAAAAAATGATCTCTAGAAGTTTAGTTAAATGAGTATCCGGTCTATGAATATCTTCACTGAATATTATGTGCGCCCTTTTGGCAACATCAGGTGCCACACTTGAGGTCCCCTATGAGAGTTCATCACCACTGGTCTAGATGCTTGAATGCTATGCTCACGGGAGAGGTGGATAGTGACTCTCTCTCTGACTTTTCCAGGGCCTTGGTCTCAAGTGAAGAGAAGATGTGTGTGGAACATATAATATTGAAATCATTGACTTCAATTCCCTCACTGTATATGCTTGTGTTGAAGATCTTTTCAGCTTATAATGATGTAAGATGCTTGACCTATGTATGTGTGTCTGTGTGAATTGTTTATTGTTAAGCTTTAAATAAGAAATGGAAAAACCTTTTTGAAAATAATATCTGAATAAAAAAAGAAAATGTATTTGGTAGCAGCCTGCCAGATATTGGAGAGATCCTACAACACATTACTTTCTATAATGTGATGTCAACCACCCAGCCAATGTGACACACATAGTTACTTATAAAGGAGACCACTAAAAAGGTTCATTATAAGCCATTTGGTACTATAATCATACTCCACAACCATCATGAATTCCACAATTGTGCTGAAATTTGAACAAAACCCTGGGGTCCCGTAGAGCCCATGCCATGTAATGGTGATGGGTGCTACTGCTTGAATTCCAGCACTTAGCAATCGATCTATACTGGCATTGACAAAAATAGTAAATAGTTCTAGTGATTACATCATCAGCCAAAGTGAGGAAGCAGCATGGGACATAGAGCATCTCTTCAGGTAAGTAACCACATAACACAAATACTGTGACATGTTGTATCTCCCATCAATGACCAATATTGGAGAATTCTTCTTACCATTGACTGGGTATTCTTCCTCACTTGTAAAACAGACCAAGGGTTAGGGAAAAGTTGATTGTCTAAATTAAAATTATCTAAATTGAGATTTTTATGAGCCATAAGAACAACAAATCCACCGTTATTCAAGTAAAAAAAAAGCCCTCCAGATTGCTCACAAGAAGAACTGACACTGAAAATAATGGTCAGGCATATGAACCACAAAATGTCAACGCAGGACACAATGCCAAGGGGTTTAGTGAGCCAGCTGTAGATGGCATAAACCAATATGTTCTACCATAGCTAAAAGTTCCTAAATGGCAATATTTGGATCAACATGGTGTCATAAAATGGTAGTTATGAGATCCAATTTCTGCAACTCCTCAATCCAAATTACCCAGTGGAGACAAAAGCAAAACCTTCAGTTATTACCAAGGATTATCTATACTAAGGAAAGTAGAGCAAAGAGTAATATACAAATGAATATAGAAATTCCATAATAGACACTAATGAGTATTATGATAATAAAAACTAACAATCATTTTGTGAGTTTACTTTAATTCAAGGGTTACTGCACCCTGCACAATATGATGATGCTGCCTTAACGTAGTGTACTGTATTGTAGAGACAACCGTAAGAATTTGGATTTCCCATCACTTTCTATCCCAGTGAGAATTTGAAATTATCATACCAATTTTCTGGCAATTCATCTTTTAGTGAATCGGCCCACTATTTAAAAAATAGTGTGGAGAAATAATTTCTATAATACAAGAATGTTTATGCAGGTTGGGCTTGTGGGTGGGCAGAGCACAAGGAGCCCCCATAATCTTGTATTGCCCGGGGGCCCCATGTGTTATCAGTCCACCCCTGACTTTACCCCTCACTCTTATGGCAGCTAGCACTTTCCTCTTAACTCCAACACTCTGGGTTGTGGGCAGGCCCTCTCTGTCCTCACTTATAATGCAAGACTGCTGGCCCTGGATGTACATGATGACATCAGAGTGTGACCGACAGACAGAACACCAAAGAGAAACAGCTTTGGGGAACGGGTCACAGGAATAGAAAGGGAGCAAGAAATAAGGTAAGTAAAACTGCCATTTAATGTACCTTAGACCAGGGCTCAAAATTTCAAGTCCTGAGCTACTAGCCAGGCCTTAAGAGTTACTCGCCACCAGTCGCCCCACCTGACCCCTACCGTGCCCTGCCCTTAACAACAAAAATGAGCATTTAACCCTTGCAGTGCGGGGTGAGCCCCACTACAAGGGTAGTTTTGTAATTTCCTCGAAGTTCAGCTTTATTTAAGCCTGTCTGAATCAGATGAAAACACATAGCAGCACGCGCCCTGCGAACCGCTGAAAAGGTTATGTAAAATATTTTGGTTCTTTTCTACGGCCATAAATTTCCTCTGTGGATTAAAACCACATTGAGTAGAATACACAACTTCTACCCACAGTTTACATAGAACATGAGCTGGGCTGTGTTACAGCTTACTTTATGAAAAGGTTGCATGCTTTAAGAATAAACTGTTTGGAAAATCCTGCTTAGCAAAACTGATATTGTTTAAAGTCATGCTTTAGGCAAAGTATTATTCATTGTTAAGTTAATATAGACTGAAAGGCTGCAGCTAATCTTCCACTGTTGGAGAACTGAACTGAGATGTAAATGTGATGTGAAATTTTCTACACTTTCAATTCAATTGCAAAAATTGCATCCAACATTTATTTTGCTGCTAAATATCTGCCTTGTGGATAGGTAATTCATCTGAATTAAAGTAAATCTAAATCGCTAAAATCACAGACAAGTTTCAGCATGTTAATGTCATTTCCAGAGATATTCTCAATCTTTGCAAAAATGCAGCTTTCATTAAGGAGTTCTAAAGTCACATATACGCTCCTCTTATAAGCATTGTAATAGGTATACATAATATATTTGCTCTAATTTTTAGATCTTTTAATAAGATGTACATTTTGCTTTTAACTAAATGTATTTTATACTTAGATAAAAATGTATTGTTTTTACCTATATATCTCTATGGAATGCTGCATTGAGTGTCAGGGGGACATCTAGCGGCGACCCATAGATAATATATCAATTGATCTTACTATAAAGAAGAGAATTTGGTATGACGGATTAGACCTGCACAACCCCCTGAGGACGTCGTTACGACAAAACGCCTAGGGGCGGGCCTAACTAAATGTCATGCCAAACACGGGATTTTGTTGTTCTACTGTTTTACCGGCCGAAAAACTTTTTTTGTTATGCTGTTATTACTGGATTTAAAATAAAGCCCTTTTAGAAACTGGTATACAATGAAAGGCTTTTTCCTTATATGATCTTGGAGATACCGATCGCTAAGAGACGCGGTGAGAGGACACTGCGGCTCCGTGAGGTTTCATATAAGTGCTTTTTGGATGCTTACCACAGCCATCACATCACGGTGAGTGCACACTTTGAGGGGATACGTATGGCATTTGTCCATATCCCCAGCAAGTTTCACGGAATTGTCACATCAACGCATAAACTTTGTGCACCAAGAACACTGTATCATCATTCACAGTGTTTCCACACCAGTACTAAATATTTAAGGGACCCTGTGGGACTCATGGTCCAGGGTCATTGTGTTTATATACCATATGAGCACATAACACAGTCACTCAAGTTTTTTTACTGTTTTATTTCACAATTTTATGCCATATACGAATGTTTATTTGGTATAATAATCTCAAGTTGTATAGTGATCTATACATACTGATTGTTTATTGATACATTTGTGGTTTATATATTTATTTGTCACTGATCACGGTGTATTTTTAGGTTAAAGGACCAATTAAGTTATACACGTTTAACTAATACTTAGTTAGGCATATCCGTAAGTTGGCGCTGCATAGTTGGAAACACGCAAGATTTGACCCAGGTGTCTTTATTGCAGCAGCCTTCACAAAATTTAGAAATTCATCATAATAAATCCATTAAGGCACAGACACTTATTTCACTTATCCAGCGTAGGAATAAAAAACACATACATACTATCGTTGTTTTTGATAATGCAATTAAAGCTTACTTGAAAAAATGTGACAGAGTAGCTAGAGGTGGTAATGATACATTTTTAGTAACAATTTCACCAGCTGTGTCAAATACTTTCATAGGGCCTTGTCGTCTCGTAGAGCCATGTCGCCAAAAATTTGCAAGGGACAGGATAGCTAGTGTAAACAGAAACAGGAACCATACTGCACTCCTTACCGGGATTCCCACTTGATGAGGATAGGTGCTTGAAATGACTGCGGATGGCACCGCCACACATGAACAATAGAAGAATGTCACCAGCACACCATAAGTTGAAAAAGCAAAATATTTTATTGTCAATAGCTATATCTCATTGGCAGATACAGCTATTGGCAATAACATATTTTGCTTTTCAACTTATGATGTGCTGGTGACATTCTTCTAGGATAGCTAGTGTGAAATGGCCCTTAGAAAGGATTCCAGAGGGTTGACAGGAGAGCATCTGTATGGCAAACTGGGCCACTGTTCTATTCTGCAGATCAAGAAATAGTCATTAGTTATGTTTTCATGGACCATAAAGCAGTCTAGATAAACTGTATACTAACAGACCGCATATTCTGACTCCGATCGTTGTGATAGCGAAATATATCCCTTGCTGAGACCTCTATGCCTGGCCTGTATAAGCAGATATACTCACTGCGGACAATCCTCGTCAGATAGCTGAACTCGTCAATACCGATTCATTCAAAAGAGGTGTTTATTCTTTACATCAGGTTACAGCAGATGATAGGAACAGCAGTTGAACGGTTATAGTATTGTGCGGTCAGAAAATGATGCCTTTCCTACGTACTGTGCAGATTATATGTGTGTCCTGTTACATGTGGCTTGCTAGCTTTGCCATGACACAGGAAGTACTGCACACAGGAAGAAGGAAGGGGCGTACACTAGGGGGAAATACATCGTCACATGAGGAATAATTACAGAAAGCATGTTTGTTACAACAAAAGGCCACTAGATGGCAGCATAGGATAACACATTAATTTAGCTATGAGAAAATAGTTAGGCAAATCACACTATATAAATTCTAACCTATATAACAATGCTAATATTAACTGAGGCTATGCATCTCATATTCTATGTCCCTATTGGGGCGGCACACCGCACTATCCAGAGAATTCCAATACTGCAGACTTTATTAAAACTCACAGAAAATCCAGTATATCAGTGAAATAAAATTGTATAAAGCAACAAATGCCAGCATGACCTCTATGAAAAAGCCTTCGGGTGAAACATGTGAGAGGTTGTAGTTGGTTGGGGGTGTGCATTGCTGGCATTTGTTGCTTTATACACTTTTATTTCACTGATATACTGGATTTTCTGTGAGTTTTAATAAAGTCTGCAGTATTGGAATTCTCTGGATAGTGCGGTCTGTTTGTATACTGCTGCATTCTAAGGTGGAGACGCACCTATTAGACCAGCACCTGGGGAGTCCTGATGGTGGCTAAGGAATTGGAGCAGTGAGATTTCCATTGAGTCTAGATAAGCTGTTTCAATTGTGTGCATTTGCGGCCTCCAACTCTGGCCCGCTATCTTCTGATTTCTATTTCTCCATAGAAAAGGTAACCATTGAAGTCTGCTTAGACCGAGGTTTTTAAACAAGTTGGAAATCTCCTTATGCAATAAGAAGCACTTTCAGGAATGTCTGCACATCCTCAAATCTGATGTATAGTCTACATGATTAGGCTGTATACGAACATCCGTAGTCAGCATTGCAACCACTGAATTCTGCCATACCAACTTTTAGCTGTGCATTCTTGTTTGCCTTGTTCCTGGTCTTGGTCTTTGTGCAGTTCCTTGTTCCTGGCCTTTTTCCTTCAGCTTTCTCATCTTAAACTCTTATCTTGTTGATGTGCTACTAGTTCTTTGTGCCCCAAACTTTTATCCTGTCCTCCCATGTAATCAGTGCAGTGTCTCTCCCCTGCTCTCTTTTTTCCTGTGTGACTAATGTTGTTTTCCCAGGATGCATTGGATTCTTTACCCAATGTTTGTCCCTTTGTACCTTGTTTAGGTAATCTCTCAATTTTATGCTCGTCAGTCCATAGTCTGCCCAAGTCATTCATTTTTCATTGTGTTTGTCTCTCTTTGTTACCTTTTTGGCACCCTTCTCTGCAATCTTGGTCCTGTGCACTTTCCTCTGTGCATTACCTTCACAGATTTTGGTGCCCTTGCTCATTTATGGGCTGAGTGAGGTTTTGAAGGTAAGTCCAGGAGGGACTCATGGACTGAAACTCTCACTGCAGATCTTTTTCTGGACTTGTGGTTGGGTGACTTCCTGTCTCACTATCTTTGTTTTAGCAATAGTATCATGTCCGTAATTAATTTGCTGGCTTATATAGTTGGTTGAGGTGGCTTTTCATTTTGGTTTCTAATACTTTTTGGGATGCCTGTTCTGGTTCTTGACTTCTGGCTCTGAATTGAGAAATAGTCCCTGTCTCATGTTACCCTTGCTTCAACCCTAGGATTCTCCAACATTTCTAATTGTGTTCAAGCTCCCTACTTAGCAAATCTACTCAGTCCTTATAGGAGCCACTATCCTGACATTACAACACTAACTTCCTCAACCTCTGCTTACCCAGTCAGTACCAGACATTTTTACTTAAAAAGGAAATATTCCAATACATAGAGAGCATGAAATGAAGGGGCTGAAGATTTCTGGGCTATATTCTGTGTTGTATATCTTCACTGTAGAGCAGCAGAGATAAGTATAATGTCTATGTAAGGTCCCCCAATAATATTCCATTTAAGCATTTATTTTTAGAGGAGTTTTTTTTTAAACTTGCTTTTGATATTTAGTCTGAAGTGAAAATGATGAGATGAAAATGAGAGAGGCATTCACTGAGTACTTTGGTATTAACTCATTAACTTTTTAATTAGATGGTCTTATTATCACTTCTAATTAGCACCGAAAATGATATTTTAGAATCATCTGCCACAAGTCATTAATATGCCAATCTGTACTGCTCCAGCCAGTTTTCCCTGTAGTTAACTGATGGAACAGAGTGGAAGACAGTACCGGTCCTCGCAAACTACTACCCTGCTTTACACGGATACATAAAGGGCATTTGGATGATCCCATATGGCTGACTGTTTTTCAATGAGCCAAAAGTCACTCCAACCTGCTTTAATGAAGCTGTGTGCAGGAACTTGAGGAGTTGGATCCAGATGATGTCCCCAGGCCATTTGTGTCTCCCAAAGTTGTAGATTTGTAATAAACAATATTGTAAGCTATATCATTTACCATCCTCAACACTGACAAACTTGACCCATGGATTTGCACAATAATGGCCAATCAACACTTAGGGACATAGTTATAAAGCAGTAAATCTGGTATTCACCAAACATTTACGGCAGGTGAAACTTTTCAGATCTAGGAAATGTGGAGCACAGTAATACCTCTTCCAAGATGGTGCTAATTGTGCAGACTTATTCTTCCGATCCACTCTGGTTTTCCTGATCTGCATGTATGTTCCAAGTCAGTGCGTCGGAGTCAGCCAGGTAAAGAGCATTTGTAGAAAAAGGTCAGCAAAGGTTGCCTTTGTATGTTTTTCAGTACTGGTTTCCTTTAAAGCCAAAGCTGCACCCGCCAGCCATAGCTCTGTCACAGCTCTGTCACAGCTCTGTCACAGGGCCGTAATTATGTATGATGGTGCCCCATTGCACAACGTTAGGGCAAAACTCCAAGGCAATTCCAGTATTATTATTATATAGGATTTATATAGCACCAACAGCAGTTTGTTGTAGTGACACAGAGCATGAAATACTTACCAACTGTATAGAGATTCCTGAACTATATACAGTCATTTTATTCAAATGTAAAAGTTAAATGCTTTTTCTGTTTTCATAAACCACTATGACTCACAGTGCCATAGTATTGTCTGTTACTAAAGCTATACCATTGCCCTGGTAGCAAAATATTCAATTGCCTTCATAAAAGATTTAGAAAGTATCTAAATCCAAAAAAACAAAAATGTAATTTATTGTAATCTATTAGTCACTACATGTTTTCTTCATGCCAGGATTTTTCCCTTTATTTTCACCTACTAATCCCATGAAACACACTTCCTGTCCCTTTGTGCCTATACTCTTTTGCCCACTATATCTAATGAGGCAGCCATGGTTTTCACACAGTCTGAAACATGTCTGCCTTTGTTTATCTCCATTACATAGTAGATTAATGGGTATAATACTGTACTTGCTGGGGTTGGCTGGGAGAGGGGCACATTAGGAACCTGTCCTTGGGGCAGCAGAGAGAGTGGATGCGTCCCTGTCTACTACACTACCATTTGTATGCCTACAAGCCTAATCCTAAGTAGCACTGGAATTGGGCACTTTTGTGGGTTCCTGACCAAGGGCAGCTCTAGTCCTCATACCTGCATACCTTATTTTCTCACCTCTTACATTCGTTTTTAATTGTCTGAAACTGTCTAAAAGTGCTATTTTTTATAAACAAGTTTTATTTTAACTGAAAGGAAACTGAAATTATTTATCTTTAAATGGCTGTGCATATATCTCAAACCAAAACTATGTCAGCAATGTGCTATATACTGTATGAATAACACAACAAGAATGCAGTGATAGCAATAAGAGGGACCATAAAGCCTGGACACAGCACAGAATCTTATCTCTCCTTTAGGTTTGAAAGGCTTTCTAATGCCAAACTACCAAGAGCAATAACATCAGCCAGGAAATAGTACGAGGAGCTGCATAATATCAAGATAATGTCAATATTTCATTTAAAGTACAAGAGGATTGCTAAGGGCTTTGTTTGTGCTGACCTTACATGGATGAATGGCTTTCTCCAAAATTACATTAGGTATGTATTATATGAAAGTCCAATCCAAAAAGCATTTACTGCAAAACGAATTGTCCAAAACTTTTCCGATATGGTCTATGGTCAGGAAAGAGAAAAGGAAGAACTCCAGGCAAAAACAAGCTATAGTCATTAATATCCAAAGCAGAAATTACCAACCTGTGTGTGTTTTTCACTCAAAAAAATTAGGTATGTCTTTATAGGCTTCCACACACAAGAGATGAAGTCACAGTTGGAGGATGAATGAAAATACACTGTGCATCGTCTTGGTTAACCAAACATTCATATTTGGGCAGTAAAAATGAAACACAACAGCCTTGCAACAA